>NC_084620.1:8518274-8700774 GCF_033978795.1 Nerophis ophidion
AAAGAAAACACAAATAAGAAGGTGTATCCAACCTCTTGGTCTGCAATCCGAGGATTGAAACTACAACATTTTTTAAATGACTTCTGCACTTGTGACATTTAATGAAGAAGTTGTTTTTTTTTTGCCCTCCAACATTTTTTAGCAATGTTGGGGGGCAAAGAAAGTGACATTTTCTTTTTCTTTCTTCTGGAATTTCCTCACCAGCTGGCCGTGTTCTTTCATGGGGTCTTCCCCCTCCTCTAAAAACCACCTAAACCCACCCCACCCAATGTCATATGACTCCTTCCTTTAAGTTCCCACCTTTGACCCTGCCCCACCTCGGACGAGTTGTTATCACCCGCCGCCATGGAGACGCTTGTCATCAGGACGAGGGCGGCATCTTGAGGGTGGGGTGGGGTGGGGTGGGGGGGGGGGTGTATTTTTATCGGTATCGTAGCAATGGGGAGTAAGGTTGAGCAGCTGTGGGGAAGTTCCACGCAGACGAGGGTTGGTGGAGGTACTTCCCGGCTGAAGTCACACCGCCCATTGCCCAGGGTGTCCTCGCAGGAATGTCAGTCATCCCGAGCACAGGATCCGTTAATGTAACGTTATGTCAGCACCCTGGAAAGTCCTTCAGCGAATAACAACTGGTGGTGGGGGGGGGGATTCAGACGGGGGTGGCTTTAACTTTCTGAATGATTTTCCGTTTCCTGACTGCTGAAGAACAACGTCCTGTCGCTGTCTCGATATTTCAGTCTCGCTGGTGTGTGCATTACGGTGGTTTAGGGTTTGTTCTGTTCTGCATCCTGTAGGAGTGAAGCAGGGGTGTCAAACTCAAACACAGAGTGGGCCAAAATTTGAAACGGAACAAAGCAGCTGGCCAAGGTTGAACAAATTAACCTTTTAATAGGGACCCAAACAAGTTTGTATCAAATATTGAACAAGGAAGGTTTATATAACTTTAGTGACATGCAAAATCCAGTTTCAAATAATAATAATAATGATTTAAAAAATATCAATGGCATCCATCCATCCATTTTCCATCCATCCATTTTCTACCGCTTATTCCCTTTCGGGGTTGCCGGGGGCACTGGCGCCTATCTCAGCTACAATCGGGCGGAAGGCAGGGTACACCCTGGACAAGTCGCCACCACATCGCAGGGCCAACACAGATAGACAGACAACATTCATACTCACATTCACACACTAGGGCCAATTTAGTGTTGCCAATCAACCTATCCCCAGGTGCATGTCTTTGGAAGTGGGAGGAAGCCGGAGTACCCGGAGGGAACCCACGCAGTCACGGGGAGAACATGCAAACTCCACACAGAAAGATCCCGAGCCTGGATTTGAACCCAGGACTGCAGGAACTTCGTATTGTGAGGCAGACGCACTAACCCCTCTGCCACCAATGGCATATCAAATAGAATTTAAATAAAAATGTTATGCCTTTTTTTCTATTTGCAATCTTCTGAGGTAAATATCGATTTTTTCCACAGGCCAATAATACATTTGAAAATAAAATAACAATAATGAATGAACCAAACAATCAAGCAAGAGAAAATGAATGAATAAAACGTTAATTATTGGTCAGTTTGCTGGAAGTTTCCCGGAAGACTTAGTGCTGCAAGGGGTTCTGGGTATTTGTTCTGTTGTGTTACGGTGCGGATGTTCACCCGAAATGTGTTTGTCATTCTTGTTTGGTGTGGGTTCACAATGTGGCGCATATTTGTAACAGTGCTAAAGTTGTTTATACGGCCACCCTCAGTGTGACGTGTATGGCTGTTGACCAAGTATGCCTTGCATTCACTTGTGCGTGTGTGCGTGTGTGTGTAAAAGCCACAAATATTATGTGACACGCTGTTAGTATGGAGGAAAAGCGGACGTGATGACAGGTTGTAGAGAACGCTAAAGGCAGTGCCTTAAATGCACGCCCCCAATATAGTTGTCCAGGTGGAAATCGGTAGAAATTCGGGAGAATGGTTTCCCCGGGAGATTTTTGGGAGGGGCACTGAACTTCGGGAGTCTACCGGGAAAATAAGGAGGGTTGGCAAGTATGAGTATTAGCGGTGAATGCGGTGTTACAGCGGCACCGACGATGTATAACACCGGCGGGCCAGCTCTAATGTTAAATTGATATTGCCTCAAGGGCCAAATTAAATTACACAGCGGGCCAAATTTGAGTTTGACACCCATGGACTGAAGTGTTTGTGTAAAACATCTTGTCGCTTGTGTCGCATCCTGTTCGGCCTTCGAGTAGTAGGCAAACATTTCAGAAGTACTTTCAAGTAGTTCATGTCCGAAACATCTCAGGTGATCACTCCGTTGAACCCTTCCAAGAAATAGTCCTATGTCCTCCGACGTAATGAAAGTGTTTTTCTTCCGCTGTGTTGTTTTTAGCAGGTGTAAGATTGTTCACGTGGACAGACGTGATGTTTGCTCTTTAAAGAGCACACAGTTGGCGCGGTGGGGGTAGGGGTGAGATGGGGGTGGAAGGGGAAAGGTCGTTTGTGAACGGTGTCAAGTGATGCCGCTGTTATGTCACGTCGCCGGGCTTCAAACGCCAGCTCATGAGGTCACTCTGACACCTCGGGTGCATACTTTAAGCCAGGGGTGTTCGAAGTGTGGCCTGCAGTTCCACTTTTGTTGGCCTGCAGCATATTGACAAAATAAAACTGTAAAAAAAAGCATAATGTAATAAGAAAAGGCTGGAATTAACAGTAACACATGGCACACTGACTAAGTTTAACATATTGTTACTATAACAATCTACAAGGTTAATACAGTTCGCTACTCCTTCTCCGGGTTGGGGAAGAAACCCTGCCCCAAGTGGAGGAGTTCAAGTGCCTAGGAGTCTTGTTCACGAGTGGGGGAAGAGTGGATCGTGAGATCGACAGGCGGATCGGTGCGGCGTCTTCAGTAATCCGGACGTTGTATCGATCCGTTGTGGTGAAGAAGGAGCTGAGCCGGAAGGCAAAGCTCTCAATTTACCGGTCGATCTACGTTCCCATCCTCACCTATGGTCATGAGCTTTGAGTCATGACCGAAAGGATAAGATCACGGGTACAAGCGGCCGAAATGAGTTTCCTCCGCCGAATGGCGGGGCTCTCCCTTAGAGATAGGGTGAGAAGCTCTGCCATCCGGGAAGAACTCAAAGTAAAGCCGCCACTCCTCCACATCAAGAGGAGCCAGATGAGGTGGTTCAGGCATCTGGTCAGGATGCCACCCAAATGCCTCCCTAGGGAGGTGTTTAGGGCACGTCCAACCGGTAGGAGGCCTTGGGGAAGACCCAGGACACGTTGGGAAGACTATGTCTCCCGGCTGGCCTGGGAACGCCTCGGGATCCCCCGGGAGGAGCTAGACGAAGTGGTTGGGGAGAGGGAAGTCTGGGCTTCCCTGCTTAGGCTGCTGCACCCGTGACCCGACCTCGGATAAACAGAAGAGGATGGATGGATGGCTTCTCCTTCTCCCCCTCCATTTATCTGCTTTCTTTTGTATTTCCAGTTATCGATACATACATGATTTGTTGCATTTGAAAGAATTGTATTGTTGATAATAAAGGTAATTATTGTTATTAGTCATTATGAATAGTGCTATTTTTATTGGTATTAGTATTGCTCCATTTGTAGTGCAATATTTCTCATTGTCATTTTTGTATTATTTATTTCACTAACTGCTTATTTGCTATTACTTTTACCATCATATTTGTACATATCCTATCCGCCGATGCTGTTCTGTTGTTGTTATTGTCTTATCACCCTCTTGTCCCCACAATTCCCCCTTTGTCTTCCTTTTTTTCTGTTTCTATCCCCTCCTGCTCCGGCCCGGCTGCATCAAATAATAATATAAATACTTTTAATAAAGTCAAATACAAATAAGGCAACAGGGAAAGTATCCCACACTAATCTATTGTAAAGTAAATCTGTACAGCAGATATGGGCATCTACATCAACAATATAATTTGTCTGAGTAGCTGGACAGGACAAAATATATAGAAAAATAAATACAATAAAACATTTTTTAAAAATGCTGAAATTTTGATTACTTACAATAATATAATTTGTCAACTATGACACAAAGTCGTGTCTTTAAATATAGATATGTCTACTTTAGCATTTATTTCTACACAATAAAAACATATAATAGCTGAGAAAGGCTCCAGTTCCCCCTGCCACGCCGAAGGGGATAAGCGGTAGAAAATAGATGGATGGATGGACAATAAAAACATATCAAAATAGTGCATGCATGCTTTGACTTGTCTGTATGCACACCTTGGTGGAAAAAGTTTGGACGCCCCTGCTGTAAACCAACCGAAATGTTGTCACGCAAATCAGTGGTGTTCAACGTGTGGCCCCTGGGGCCAAATTTGTCTCTCAGTCAATTTAATTGCCCCTTAGCATGATTAAAAGTTTACATATGCTTGTAAAGAACATAATATCATGGCTGTCTTGCGTTTCTAATAATTTCTACAACAATTTTTTTTTGTGATAGTGATTGGAGCACATAATTGTTGGTCACAAAAAAAAAAAAATCATGAAGTTTGGTTGTTTTATGAATTTATTATGGGTCTACTGAGAACGTGACCCAATCTGCTGGGTCAAAAGTTTATATACAGCAATCTAAATATTTGGTTACATGTCTCTTGGCAAGTTTCAATGCAATAAGGCGCTTTTGGTAGCCATTGTCACGCCAAATTTCTTCCCCCTACAAAAACCTTCCCCCCCGGAAGACATTTGGCGTTAATGCTTGAAGGACCCCAATGCAGCCCACACAGCTGCCTGTTTTAAAAGCATTATAATTGGCTTGATTGTCATTGGTGAAAAATAATGGTGAGGAAAAAATATTAGCATTGCAGCATGCTAACCTTTCAATCTATTTTTGCTTCGCTAATTTTGCAGCTGAAACCCTTAAGAGTCATATAACTTGGTATTGTTCCGCTCTCATTGGGGTCCTTCAGGCATTGGAGGGGCTTCCGGGGGGAAGGTTTTTGTAGGGGGAAGAAATTTGGCGTGACAACATCCACAAGCTTCTGGCAAGCTTCTGGTTGAATTTTTGACCACTCCTCTTGACAAAATTGGTGAAGTTCAGCTAAATGTGTTGGTTTTCTGACATGGACTTGTTTCTTCAGCATTGTCCACATGTTCTCAATGGGGTTTAAGTCCGGACTTTGGGAAGGCCATTCTAAAAAATTAATTCTACCCTGATTTAGACATTCCTTTACCACTTTTGATGTGTGTTTGGGGTCATTATCCTGTTGGAACACCCAACTGCGTCCAAGATCAAACCTCTGCTGACGAAACGAAAACCTGCATTCTCATTGTCTCTCCTTGTACAAATGGACAAAGTTTTTCGGTAAGTAGAATCACAGCTGACCTGGACATTCGAAATTTCTCTTGCTGTCTGAGAAGTGTTTTATCCGAAATAGCTGAAATCTCTTTCACTTAATGTATTCATGTGTGATTTCCACAAGCTTCTCTACAGACGGAAGGAGAAACACATATTTCCTGAGGTTAGCTTTGAGTTACGAAACTGCTTTAATATGACGCTGGCTGTGGCGCGTTCTTTCTGGTGTTTTTTCCTGTGTGGGGCGCAGTCTTTTTGCCGTCACTTCCTCTCTGAAGTCAGTTTGTAAACGATCAATGAGTTCATACAAAGATAAGAGCCGGTGTTGGAATAATTGTATTTAAGTTATCACAAAACTTTGTGTTGCCATGAGTTCCCGACGAGAAGAAAAAAGCTGTCTTTGATCCTACCAAGAAGAAGCCTTGTAGAACTCCACTGTGTAGGATGGGAAGCAACATCAATCAATCAATCAATCAATGTTTACTTATATAGCCCTAAATCACTAGTGTCTCAAAGGGCTGCACAAACCACTACGACATCCTCGGTAGGCCCACATAAGGGCAAGGAAAACTCACACCCAGTGGGACATTGGTGACAATAATGACCCAGTGGGACGTCGGTGACAATGATGACTATGAGAACCTTGGAGAGGAGAAAAGCAATGGATGTCGAGCGGGTCTAACATGATACTGTGAAAGTTCAATCCATAATAGATCCAACACAGTCGCGAGAGTCCAGTCCAAAGCGGATCCAACACAGCAGCGAGAGTTCCGTTCATAGCGGAGCCAGCAGGAAACCATCCCAAGCGGAGGCGGATCAGCAGCGCAGAGATGTCCCCAGCCGATACACAGGCAAGCAGTACATGGCCACCGGATCGGACCGGACCCCCTCCACAAGGGAGAGTGGGACATAGAAGAAAAAGAAAAGAAACGGCAGATCAACTGGTCTAAAAAGGGAGTCTATTTAAAGGCTAGAGTATACAAATGAGTTTTAAGGTGAGACTTAAATGCTTCTACTGAGGTGGCATCTCGAACTGTTACCGGGAGGGCATTCCAGAGTACTGAAGCCCGAACGGGAAACGCTCTATAGCCCGCAGACTTTTTTTGGGCTTTGGGAATCACTAACAAGCCCGAGTCCTTTGAACGCAGATTTCTTGCCGGGACATATGGTACAATACAATCGGCAAGATAGGATGGAGCTAGACCGTGTAGTATTTTATACGTAAGTAGTAAAACCTTAAAGTCACATCTTAAGTGCACAGGAAGCCAGTGCAGGTGAGCCAGTACAGGCGTAATGTGATCAAACTTTCTTGTTCTTGTCAAAAGTCCAGCAGCCGCATTTTGTACCAACTGTAATCTTTTAATGCTAGACATGGGGAGACCCGAAAATAATACGTTACAGTAGTCGAGGCGAGACGTAACAAACGCATGGATAATGATCTCAGCGTCTTTAGTGGACAGAATGGAGCGAATTTTTGCGATATTACGGAGATGAAAGAAGGCCGTTTTAGTAACGCTTTTAATGTGTGCCTCAAAGGAGAGAGTTGGGTCGAAGATAATACCCAGGTTCTTTACCGTGTCGCCTTGTTTAATTGTTTGGTTGTCAACATGAAGGTGTTCTGTTTCCTTGATGTATTTTAATCCACAGAAAGACTTTGTCTACAAAGCGTAGAGGAAGCCGGACCAGACTCCCCCTTCAGGCGACCTTTTCTTTTAACTGTCTTACGATATTTTCTTTGAACTTTTTGTAATCAAAGGCGTTGGCTGTTTACGACCTCCATCCCTCAGAAACAGCTGTTGCCATGTAGTCAGGGAGAGTCCAAATAATTGAATTGAATTGAATTGAATTATATTTATTTGGCGCTTTTCTCTAGTGACTCAAAGCGCTTTTACATAGTGAAACCCAATATCTAAGTTACATTTAAACCAGTGTGGGTGGCACTGGGAGCAGGTGGGTAAAGTGTCTTGCCCAAGGACACAACGGCAGTGACTAGAATGGCGGAAGCGGGAATCGAACCTGCAACCCTCAAGTTGCTGGCACGGCCACTCTACCAACCGAGCTATGCCGCCCCATAAAAGAGGAGACGTACAATCTTTCGTCAGAACGTGTTGGAACACTGTACAAGGGTACAGGTGTACGTGTTTCTCTCTAATGGGACAAATTTAATCCTGTCTTTGTTTAATTAATTGCTTCTTGTCTTGTTTAGTAGACATCATCAGAGTTTGAACCTGATAGCCGGAAATTCAAGAAATAGATGGCGCACTTACCCGTGTAAAAAATTATCCATGGAGGGGAACCCCAAACGATCATTTAGTGTGGCTGAAACGGGGCTTATGCCGAATAATTATTTGTTTAATAAGTTATCCGGCTTAATGTAGACAGGGTCTTAGATTGAACTAGATCTGACCAACCTAAGTCCATGAGCACGAACTGACGAAGCCGACTTGGATGCGCCTTCCAAGACAAACCAAGCAGTCCATGTTATGATCCGATGTCCGGATCATACCCATATTCTAGTTTTTGTTCCATTTTGATATCACTCTGTTGTTTGACGTCCTTATTTCCTGTTTGCTTTGTCACCATGGTTGTTCATTAGTTTCACCTGCTACTCTCGGTTCCCGCACACCTGTTACTATTGATTGCTACCTTATTTAAAGGGGAACATTATCACCAAACCTATGCAAGCGTCAATATATACCTTGATGTTGCAGAAAAAATGACCCTGTATTTTTTAACCGATTTCCGAACTCTAAATGGGTGAATTTTGGCAAATTAAACGCCTTTCTGTTTATCGGTCTTTTAGCGATGACGTCAGAACGTGACGTCACCGAGGTAATACACCCGCCATTTTCATTTTCACATTACAAACACCGGGTCTCAGCTCTATTATTTTTCGTTTTTTCGACTATTTTTTGGAACCTTGGAGACATCATGCCTCGTCGGTGTGTTGTCGGAGGGTGTAACAACACTAATAGGGAGGGATTCAAGTTGCGCCACTGGCAAGAAATCTGCCGCCATACCCCCTTTGAATTTACCATAGTGTCTGCCGGCGGTGCTAAGACAGACATGGCACAGATGTATGGATAACCTGCAAATGCATTTGCAACGATTAAGTCAACGAAATCACAAAGGTGAGTTTTGTTGATGTTGTTGACTTATGTGCTAATCAGACATATTTGGTCACGGCATGACTGCCAGCTAATCGATGCTAACATGCTACGCTAATCGATGCTAACATGCTATTTACGCTAGCTGTATGTACATTTGAAACCAAATACCCACATTTAATGTGAAACAAACACTTACCAATCGACAGATTTAAGTTGCTCCAGTGTCTCAAGATGCGAAAGTCCTGATCGTTTGGTCCGCACATTTTACCGGCGATGCTAATAAGGCAGCCATGCTACGGGCCACTTCATTAGGTACACCCATGCTATGGCCGAATAGCGTCAATAGCTATTTGCTCAATAGCTTCAATTTCTTCTTCAATTTCGTTTTCGCAATCTGCCTCCATACTCCGACTATCTGTTTCAATACATGCGTAATCTGTTAAATCGCTTAAGCCGCTGAAATCCGAGTCTGAATCCGAGCTAATGTCGCTATATCTTGCTGTGGTAACCGCCATGTTGTTTGTATTGGCAGCCCTCTATGACGTCACAGGGAAATGGACAGTCGCATCGCAAATAGCGAAAATCGAGAACTTTAAAGCAGTTTTTCGGGATATTCCGGGAGGTGTGAAATTTGTTTTTAAAAATCCAAAAATAAAACAAGCCACTGGGAACTGATTTTTATTTTTTTTAACCCTTTTGAAATTGTGATAATGTTCCCCTTTAAGCTCGCCCCTTTTCGTTGTTCTGCCTGGGATCCTAATATGCCTTCGTGCAACGAGTGACGACTGATTCATATCCGGCATCGTTATGCCACACAATCATCACAGTCCAGTTGCGATCCATTGAATGCCCTGAGGTGACAATGACCTGAATGAATGAGAACCTTCACAGACAGGCTTGTAAAAATGTTTTATTTTCTCCTCAAGGCCACCATAGTTTGAATTCTCATATTCACGCACCTACGTCGATCCCAGATACATAAAAATGTGCTAACAGGCCAGAAAAGTGGGCTTTGTATAATACGACCAGTATTGGGACTAATGTAGCCCCCCTCCTTTAAGGCCTGCTGAAATAAGATTTTCTTATTTAAACGGGGATCGCAGGTCCATTCTATGTGTCATACTTGATCATTTCGCGATATTGCCATATTTTTGCTGAAAGGATTTAGTAGAGAAAATCGACGATAAAGTTTGCAACTTTTGGTCGCTCTTAAAAAAGCCCTGCCTTTCCCGGAAGTAGTGCACGTGACGTCACAGATTGTCGGACTCCTCACATCCACCCATTGATTACAATCATGGACGCCAGCAGCGCGAGCGATTCTGACCGAGAAAGTGACAATTTCCCCATTAATTTGAACGAGGATGAAAGATTTGTGTTTGAGGATATTGAAAACTACGGCTAGGAATAAAAAAAAAAAAAAAAAGCGACAGCTTCGGGCGACGGCGGTGTGAGCGTTTCAGATGTAATTAGACACATGTACTAGGATAATCCTGGAAGATCCCTTATCTGTTTGTTTTAATAGGGTTTTAGAGAGATTTTAAAGATTGTAAAGACATACCTCAAGGTCGGATGGCTGCGTTGAACACACAGTGTCTCAGAGAGAAGCCGATGAGCCAAGCTCACAGCTGCTGCAGAAAGACGGATAATCCACGGATGTCTTCGGTGAGATATATATCACAATTTCCCTATCCAAAAACATGCTGGTTGACGTAGAGCAGGGGTGTCAAACTCATTTTAGATGGGGGGCCACATGGAGAAAAATCTACTCCCGAGTGGGCCGGACTGGTAAAATCACAGCACGATAACTTAAAAACAAAGACAACTTCAGATTTCAAAATTAAACAAAAACTAAATTAGGCATACTGATGTGTTAATTCCACAACTGTATATATCGGTATCGGTTGATTCATTATACACAACCCCCCCCCTCCCTTCCGTGCGTCGGTTGAGGTGGGCGTGGTTGTATAACGTAGCCCAGAAGAGATGCATGGGATTCTTTGTATTTCTTCTGTTGTGTTTATGTTGTGTTACAGTGCGGATGTTCGACCGAAATGTGTTTGTCATTCTTGTTTGGTGTGGGTTCACAGTGTGGCGCAAATTAGTAAGAGTGTTAAAGTTATTTATATCACAACCATCAGTGTAACATGTGTGGCTGTTGAACAAGTACGCCTTGCAATTGATAAAGTGTGCAATCAGGGGTCGCATGCTAGCACGCAGCTAGCATGGCGTGAAGGGGGTGTAAGAGAATGTCGAAAGCATTGTCATCACGACACACCCTCAAGATAGTTATGCGGGTGAAAACCGGAGAATGCTAGTCCAGGGATTTTACTGGGAAAAGCACTTATATTCGGACAACCTCTCGGAAAAATCTTGAGGGTCGGCAAGTAAGCAGCTGAGCCACATCAGAGTGATCAAAGAGTCGTATGAGGCTCAGGAGCCCCGTTTCCGACCCCTGATTTACAAACATACACAGAATTGCTATTTTGACATCTAGTGGACACATTCAGAACAGCCGTTTCTTTCATTCCAAAATTTTGGCTCATTTTTATATTTAGCAAACTCATCCAGCGGGCCGGATAAAACCTGTTCGCGGGCCTCATCCGGTCTGCGGGCCGCACGTTTGACACCCCTGACGTAGAGAAAACATGTTCGCTTGACTGCTCTGCTTTCACAACAAACAAAGAAATGCCGGCTGTGTCTCGGTGCTAAAGACAGCTGCAATCCACCGCTTTCCACGAACAGCATTCTTCTTTATAGTCTCTATTATTAAATGAACAAATTGCAAAAGATTCAGCAACACAGATGTCCAGAATACTGTGTAATTATGCGGTTAAAGCAGACGACTTTTAGCTGTGTGTGTGCGCGCGCAGCGCTAATATTTCTTCACAGTCCGTGACGTCACGGGTATACGTGATCATTCCGCGACGTTTTCAACAAGAAACTCCCAGGAAATTTAAAATTGTAATTTAGTCAACTAAAAAGGCCGTATTGGCATGTGTTGCAATGTTAATATTTCATCATTGATGTATAAACTATCAGACTGCGTGGTCGGTAGTAGTGGGTTTCAGTAGGCCTTTAAAGGCTTATTTAAACGGGGATAGCAGGTCCATTCTATGTGTCATACTTGATCATTTCGCGATATTGCCATATTTTTGCTGAAAGGATTTAGACAAGAACATCCACAATAAAGTTCTCAACTTTCGGTGCTAAGAGAAAAGCTCTGCCTCTACCGGAAGTCGCAGACGATGACGTCACACGTGTGGGGGCTCCCCAACATATTCCCATTGATTTTAATGGGAGCCTCCAACAAAACGTGCTTTTCGGACCGAGAAAACGACAATTTCCCCATTAATTTGAGTGAGGATGAACGATTCATGTTTGAGGATATTGATAGCGACGGACTATAAAAAAAAAAAAGTAAAATAAAAAAAAACGCGATTGCATTGGGACGGATTCCGATGTTTTTAGACACATTTACTAAGTTAATTCTGGGAAATCCCGTATCTTTCTATTACGTTGCTAGTGTTTTAGTGAGTTAAATAGTACCTGATAGTCGGAAGTGGGTCTCCACGGGTGTCTTGACGCGCAGTGTCTCAGCGGAGTCGACGGCAGCTATGGACGGCACAAGCTCAGCTTTTCTCTGGTAAGAACTGACTTTTTAACCACAATTTTCTCACCGAAACCTGCTGGTTGACATTCGGTAGGGATCCATGTTGGCTTGACCGCGCTCTGATCCATAGGAAAGTTTCACCTCCAGGAATTTTAAACAAGGAATCACCGTGTGTTTGTGTGGCTAAAGGCTAAAGCTTCCCAACTCCATCTTTCTACTGTGACTTCTCCATTATTAATTGAACAAATTGAAAAAGATTCAGCAACACAGATGTCCAAAATACTGTGTAATTATGCCGTTAAAGCAGACAACTTTTAGCTGTGTGTGTGCGCGCGCAGCGCTAATATTTCTTCACAGTCCGTGACGTCATGGGTATACGTCATCATTCCGCAACGTTTTCAACAAGAAACTCCCAGGAAATTTAAAATTGTAATTTAGTCAACTAAAAAGGCCGTATTGGCATGTGTTGCAATGTTAATATTTCATCATTGATGTATAAACTATCTGACTGCGTAATCGATAGTAGTGGCTTTCAGTAACTCTTTAAAGGCTTATTTAAACGGGGATAGCAGGTCCATTCTATGTGTCATACTTGATCATTTCGCGATATTGCCATATTTTTACTGAAAGGATTTAGTAGAGAACATCCACAATAAAGTTTGCAACTTTCGGTCCTAAGAGAAAAGCTCTGCCTCTACCGGAAGTCGCAGACGATGACATCACACGTGTGAGGGCTCCTCAACGTATTCCCATTGATTTTAATGGGAGCCTCCATCAAAAAGTGCTTTTCGGACCGAGAAAACGACAATTTCCCCATTAATTTGAGTGAGGATGAAAGATTCATGTTTGAGGATATTGATAGCGACGGACTATAAAAAAAAAAAAAGTAAAATTAAAAAAAACGCGATTGCATTGGGACGGATTCCGATGTTTTTAGACACATTTACTAAGTTAATTCTGGGAAATCCCTTATCTTTCTATTACGTTGCTAGTGTTTTAGTGAGTTAAATAGTACCTGATAGTCGGAAGTGTGTCTCCACGGGTGTCTTGACGTGCAGTGTCTCAGGGGAGTCGACGGCAGCTATGGACGGCACAAGCTCAGCTTTTCTCCGGTAAGAACTGACTTTTTAACCACAATTTTCTCAGCGAAACCTGCTGGTTGACATTCGGTAGGGATCCATGTTGGCTTGACCGCGCTCTGATCCATAGGAAAGTTTCACCTCCAGGAATTTTAAACAAGGAATCACCGTGTGTTTGTGTGGCTAAAGGCTAAAGCTTCCCAACTCCATCTTTCTACTGTGACTTCTCCAATATTAATTGAACAAATTGCAAAAGATTCAGCAACACAGATGTCCAAAATACTGTGTAAATATGACGTTAAAGCAAACGCTTTTAGCTGTGTGTGTGCGCAGCGTACACGTCATCATTACACAACGTTTTCAACAAGAAACTCCCGGGAAATTTAAAATTGCAATTTAGTAAATTAAAAAGGCCGTATTGGCATGTGTTGCAATGTTAATATTTCAGTCTATAAAATCCGCTACACCTCCTTGATACCGAAGTACATGTCAAACTACTTCCTTAACGTAAATGACCGCCATAACCACAACACCAGGGGGAGCTCCACAAACCACGTTAAACCCAGATTTCGATCTAACAAAGGTCTTAACTCATTCTCTTTCTATGCCACATCAATGTGGAATGCACTCCCAACAGGTATAAAAGTAAGTGCATCTCTATATTCCTTCAAAACCGCTCTAAAACAACACCTCCAGGCAACTTCAACACTTTACTAACACCCTCCTCCATTCACATCCCATCTCCCCGGATTATAAACAACTCAAATGTACTTCTAATGTATATACTTGTTCTTATACTATGTGAACTCACTATGTTCTCTGCTGGCTGTACATATCCTACTAAGTAAGACCTACACTGTTTCAATGTCCACATTTCTCTGTTGATGCAATTGTTGATGACTGAAGTTCTGATATCAACCAAAGCTCCCCATTCCACTCCCCGGATTGTAAATAATGTAAATAATTCAATGTATATACTATGATGATTAACTTCTGTGATGACTGTATTATGTTGATAGTATATATTTGTACCATGAATTGATTAACGTGGACCCCGACTTAAACAAGTTGAAAAACTTATTCGGGTGTTACCATTTAGTGGTCAATTGTACGGAATATGTACTGTACTGTGCAATCTACTAATAAAAGTATCAATCAATCAATCAATCATCATTGATATATAAACTATCAGACTGCGTGGTGGGTAGTAGTGGGTTTCAGTAGGCCTTTAAGTCAGCTAATAGTCTGATCCATGCTGGCTGACGATGGCCATGATAACTATCAGTGCAAAGCGGCTTTAGGGAAAGGAGGTTGTTGAAGGAAGCTGACTGAAGTGATCATACATTGTAGCTGCAAACAGGAGGGTGTGATATTGACCATCAGGCTGTGAGGAAGTCACTTCTGTGGCCAAGCAAGCATGGCGGGGATTACTGCATGGCACACGCACACAAAGACGTCGAAGGAATCGTCTCACCGCCGAATCCATCATCGCATCAGCATGGCGCAGCTTCTGAGATGTCACAGCGAAGTCACATGACTGAGTGCGCGTAAAAGGGTGATGGCGGGGCTGGGCTCGCCATGATGTAATGGTCACAGGCACGCCATGGCACTGCCTCATGCACCGTGCCCTCGCCCTGGCTGAATAAACGCTCACAGAGGGATTTTAGAGATTTGAGTCAACGACTAAGGACCTCCACTATTGGACAAAGTGTAGTCTCCCTTCCCCCCCATTGCCCTCTTGTCATATTAACTATTTTCCTATTGGTCCAAAATTGTGTGGGGGGGTGGGGGTTGGACAGTTTAAAGCTTTAGCTCCTGGATTTGAGCACTTGCTTGACTCCCTCTGCAGTTTTAACTGTAGTAGTCTGCCTGCTCGGATCCTGTGACAATAAATGTAATGCTTCACTATCATGGAACACCCGAAGAGGCACGAGGCGACATTGTTCAGCGCGCCACAATGAGGTGCACTGCTGGTGTTCTGGCAGTAACATCATGGAGTGCTCTTCATTAAACAGGCTGTGCTCCACAGATAGCACTGAGGCCATTCACACACCCTGGCACTTGGCCTGATAGGCGCATACACATACACGCACACACACACACACGCACACACACATACACAGCACCTGCTTCATCATCCCACAAGGGATCCCCAAAATTCCACTGTTCCACCCTAAGGGTTCATTTGCTCGTGCGGCAGCGTTCAATTATCCCCAAATTGAGGCGTCGTGCAACTGGAGTGCAGAATGACGCAGTTCTTTTTTTTTTTCTTTTTTTTTTAAATGGTGCGATTATGCAACAGGGGCACACGTTATATCAGCAAATAACATGCAGGAGAATTATGAGTCATGTTGTGTTGTCGTGCATCCTACATGCACACAAACACACACACACACACACTTGAAGGTCTTGCCACTTGTAAATAATAGATACAAAGAAGTCCTTGGAGCGGGCTGGAATCAGAGCGCAGATTAAAATGTGCACCAACCCTGACCTCAGTCAGACCACACAAAGACTAACACACACACACACACACACACACACACACACACACACACACACACCCGACAACATTCTGACATGAGCGGCAGTAGCTGAAGCCGTGTGCGTGTGCGTGTGTGTGTGTGTGTGTGTGTGAGCCTACTGTAATGCCTGTCATTGTTGCAGTGAAGGAATTAGCACAAGTTAATTACAGCTGCTATATGGGTTTCTTGATTAGTTACCATCATTAGGGATGGATACTACCAGTGCCGTCCCTGAGATAAAAAAAGGGCCCTAAACAGAATTTTATTTGTACGAACCATCATAACATCTTTCATGTTGTATTTATACTATACTATATTTTTAAAACAAATTCATGGGATGGAAATTGTTGAAAAAATATATAAATATGTATGTACATGTGCGTGTGTATGTATATATGTATGTGTGTATATATGTATGTACACTTGTGTGTGTGTGTGTGTGTGTGTGTGTATTCATGGGATGGAAATTGTTGAAAATACATATAAATATGTATGTTCATATGTGCGTGTGTATGTATATATGTATGTGTGTATACTGAGTGTATTTATGTATGTACACTTTTGTGTGTGTGTGTGTGTGTGTGTGTGTGTGTGTGTGTGTGTGTGTATTCATGGGATGGAAATTGTTGAAAATATATATAAATATGTATGTACATATGTGCATGTGTATGTATATATGTATGTGTGTATACTGAGTGTATTTATGTATGTACACTTTTGAGTGTGTGTGTGTGTGTGTGTGTGTGTGTGTGTATCCATGGGATGGAAATTGTTGAAAATATATATAAATATGTATGTACATATGTGCGTGTGTATGTATATATGTATGTGTGTATACTGAGTGTATTTATGTATGTACACTTTTGAGTGTGTGTGTGTGTGTGTGTGTGTGTGTGTGTGTGTGTGTGTGTGTGTGTGTGTGTGTGTGTGTGTGTGTGTATTCATGGGATGGAAATTGTTGAAAATATATATAAATATGTATGTACATATGTGCGTGTGTATGTATATATGTATGTGTGTATACTGAGTGTATTTATGTATGTTCACTTTTGAATGTGTGCGTGTGTGTGTGTGTGTGTGTGTGTGTGTGTGTGTGTGTGTGTGTGTGTGTGTGTGTGTATATGTGTGTCTGTATGTACATATGTATGTGTGAAGACTGTTTATATATTTGTATGTTTGTGCTTACTGTGTATGTGTGAATATATATATATACATATATATATATATATATATATATATATATATATATATATATATATATATATATATATATATATATATATATATAGCGAGAGAGAGAGAGATCATACTTGCCAACCATTTTCCCGGGAGACTCCCGTATTGCAGTGCCCCTCCCGAAAATTCTTCCCAATTTCCATCCAGACAACAATATTGGGGGCGTGCCTTAAAGGCACTGTCATGAGCGTCCAATCTTACCTGAAACCTTCAACCCCTTAATATGCGGAGCTGAGTAAGGTCAGCCTGTCGTCAAGTCCGCTTTTCCTCCATACAAACTGCGTGCCGGTGCGGTCTCACAACAGCTACGTGTTTTTAACACACCCACACGGGTGAATGCAATGCATACTTGGTCAACAGCCATACAGGTCACAATGAGGGTGGCCGTATAAACAACTTTAACGCTGTTACAAATATGCGCCACACTGTGGACCCACACCAAACAAGAATGACAAACATCAGCACCGTAACACAACTTAAACACAACAGAACAAATACCCAGAACCACTTGCAGCACTAACTCTTCCGGGATGCTACAATATATACCCCCCCCCGCTACCCCCACGCCTCAACCCCCCATCTCATATATATATGTATATATATATATATATATATATATATATATATATATATATATATGTAGGTGTGGGAAAAATCACAAGACTACTTCATCTCTACAGATCTGTTTCATGAGGGGTTCCCTCAATCATCAGGAGATTTTAATGGAAGCTTTCACATACAATGGTTTATATAGGGCACAGAGTGGGTGGGTACAGGCAGGCGTAGGGTGTGGTGATTGGCTCATGTGTTACCTAGGAGGTGTTTCCGTCTGTGGCGGCATGTTGAAATGATTTCACTGCGCTTGTTGAGGGATGATAGATCTGGATGATATTTAATAAACAGTTTCTCTTTTAAGCATAGGTTGCATCTTTTATTACCACTGTTGTAAGGTGTGCTGGATGCAAGAATTTGCCATGTTATTGAATATTCAACATTATTGTCTTTGAGGTTCCAAATGTGTTTGCTGAGTTCTGTAGAATTCTGCAAAGTCTGGTTTCTAAAGGAGGCGTTATATATATATATATATATATATATATATATATATATATATATATATATATATATATATATATATATATATATATATATATATAAAACCGTTTGTGTGTGTGTGTGTGTACTGTACAAAATAACAAATTCATCATAACTTTGTATACCTTCTTGTTACAACCAGGGCGGAGGATCAAACTACTAGAAAGATCAGCGCGAACGCTAAGAATACATCTGCTGTAGAATTTTATATGAGTCGCACTGTCATTTATTGAGTGACATTTTGCTTGTGCTTCTTCACACAAAACGGGCCCGACGCGGATGCCGTGGCCCTAAACACGCGTTTGGTCCGTGTCCAGGGAGGGGCGGCACTGTGTACCATACTGTGCTTCCAGCCATGGTTTTCCTCGTTCCACTGTAATGAAACGCAACATTACACGTGCTGCACGTCATTATTTATGCATGTTTTGTGTCTAGTTCGAGGCCATTTGTGAAATGTCTGCTCACCAAATAGCGATCAGTCTCTCTTGATTACAGGATTCTTTTTTTCCCGGCTGCAATCGCTCAAGGCGGCGCTCGTGTTCACGCTCGGGCCACGTCGTGACCTACTTGTTGATAATTGGACGCCCGCTCTGCCTTTCCTAGCGTCCCTTCAAAGGAGCCGATGGTGAATAATGAATGAGATTTTTGCATCATGGTTTGTTCAGGTAACAATGTTGGCATGTCAGGCCGAGACACACGATCCGCTCACCCGATGACACCATGGAATATGTTGGCCGGTGTTGGCTTTCACCGGGTTTGCAGCTGCAATATTGATGAAGGTGTGTGTGTTTTTTTCTTTTCCATTGCTTCCTTTGGCGCCGGCCTCGCCCCGATTGGTGACGGAGGCGTTGGCGGCTAAGATGGCCGCACGAAGGAAGGGGAGCGTGGCGTGCCGCACATTTTCCTTCGGCCATGAAAGTAGAGCAGCTCATTACGGCAGAGTGCTCTCTGCTGAGCTGACCTGAAAACACAAGAAGTGTGTGTGTGTGTGTGTGTGTGTGTGTGTGTGTGTGTGTGTGTTGTGTGTGTGTGTGTGTGTGTGTGTCACTGAAGGTTTACTACCATTCATTTCTTAGATACGTCCTCATAAAACTGCATTCTCATCGTGCGATGATCACAATCGGTATATCAAAGATCTTGCTCCCATGGGGGGTTAATGTCTCCGTGGAGACGCCAGATGCAGATCCGCCTGGCGGGGGTTCTGTTATGGCAGACCGGATAAACAAAGAACACAGCAGGAAGAGCAGCCGAAGAAGGAAGGAAAATAATGATAATGGGAATGCTGAAAGGCGTTTTTATTTTATTTGTTTGCGGTAAGATCAAGATGATCGAGGAGAAACAACAAATTATATATTTTGTCCTTTCTTTTTTGGTTTTCTTGTGGTACCACTCTCAAAATGAATTTACGTTTCTGTCTAGTTCAACTCTAAATCTGATATCAGGGCTGTCAAACCATTCCAATATTCAATCACAATTAACCCCATTTTGTCCATAGCTAACGCATCATTAATCCCGTTCAGTCACATATATTTTTATCTTTAATATTGTACTTTTTAGACCGATCACTTTCTTGAAGGGGAACTGCACATTTTGGGGAATTTTGCAAATCATTTACAATCTTTATGAAAGACAAAAACACTTGTTTACTTTTTTATGCATTCTAGATTGTAAATAAACACTAACGTAAGTCAACTAACAATGGGGCCTATAGGTCAGTGGTTCTCAGATGGGGCTACGCATACCCCTGGGTGTACTTGAAGGAATGCCAAGGGCTATGTAAGATTTTAAAAAAATATTCTAAAAATAGCAACAATTCAAAAATGTTCATAAATATATTTATTGAATAACACTCCAACAAAATATGAATGTAAGTTCATAAACTGTGAAAAGAAATGCAACAATGGAATACTCAGTGTTGACAGCTAGATTTTTTTTGTGGACATGTTCCATAAATATTGATCAATCAATCAATCAATCAATGTTTACTTATATAGCCCTAAATCACTAGTGTCTCAAAGGGCTGCACAAACCACCACGACATCCTCGGTAGGCCCACATAAGGGCAAGGAAAACTCACACCCAGTGGGACATCGGTGACAAAATGACCCAGTGGGACGTCGGTGACAATGATGACTATGAGAACCTTAGAGAGGAGGAAAGCAATGGATGTCGAGCGGGTATAACATGATACTGTGAAAGTTCAATCCACAATGGATCCAACACAGTCACGAGAGTCCAGTCCAAAGCGGATCCAACACAGCAGCGAGAGTCCCGTTCACAGCGGAGCCAGCAGGAAACCATCCCAAGCGGAGGCGGATCAGCAGCGCAGAGATGTCCCCAGCCGATACACAGGCAAGCAGTACATGGCCACCGGATCAGACCGGACCCCCTCCACAAGGGAGAGTGGGACATAGAAGAAAAAGAAAAGAAACGGCAGATCAACTGGTCTAAAAAGGGAGTCTAAAGATTTATTTTTTTGTGAAGAAATGTTTAGAATTAAAGGCCTACTGAAATGACATTTTCTTATTTATATATAGCAGGTCCATTCTATGTGTCATACTTGATCATTTCGCAATATTGCCATATTTTTGCTGAAAGGATTTAGTAGAGAACATCCACGATAAAGTTTGCAACTTTTGGCCGCTAATAAAAAAGCCTTACCTTTACCGGACGTAGCAGACGATGTGCGCGTGACGTCACGAGTTGTAGGGCTCCTCACATCCTCATATTGTTTATAATGTGAGGCTACAGCAGCAAGAGCTATTCGGACCGAGAAAGCGTCAATTTCCCCATTAATTTGAGCGAGGATGAAAGATTCGTGGATGACGAAAGTTAGAGTGAAGCACAAAAAAAAAGCGACGGCTCTAGGCGGCAGCAGTGGGACCGTTTCAGATGTAATTAGACACATTTACTGGGATAATTCTGGAAGATCCCTTATCTACTTATTGTTTTAATAGTGTTTTAGTGAGATTGTAAAGACATACCTCGAGGTCGGATGGCTGCGGTGAACGCCAAGGAGTCAAGCTCACAGCTGCCTTTTTTGACAGCTACTGCAGGAGAAAGTCCCATAATCCACTGATGTCTCCGGTAAGACTTAATATCACAATTTTTCCCATCCAAAGACATGCTGGTTGACGTAGAGAAAACATATTCGCTTGACCGCTCTGTGTTAAAGCTTCACAACAAACAAAGAAACACCAGCTGTGTCTCGGTGCTAAAGACAGCTGCAATCCACCGCTTTCCACGAACAGCATTCTTCTTTATAGTCTCCATTATTAAATGAACAAATTGCAAAAGATTCAGCAACACAGATGTCCAAAATACTGTGTAATTATGCCATGAACAGAGACGACTTTAAGCCGTGTTTGGTGCTGCGCTAATATGTCCCTCTCCAACACGTAACGTCACGCGTACACGTCATCATTCCGCGACGATGATAACAAGAAACTCGCGGGAAATTTAAAATTGCAATTTAGTAAACTAAAAAGGCCGTATCGGCATGTGTTGCAATGTTAATATTTCATCATTAATATATAATCAGACTGCGTGGTCGGTAGTAGCGGGTTTCAGCAGGCCTTTAACTTCATTTAGCCATTTTTTGGCTTAAAAATGCTTAATTTTGTCCAAAAATATGTAGAATATCCTGAAAACAAAACAAGAAAGTTTTGGAAATGTGATGTGTTGACGGACCACGGCATCTCTAAAAATCAGTTTGTTGCTAACCGTTGCGTGATGATTGGTGTCAATGTCCGTCTGTCGGACATAACTCCTTCTCTTCTTCCTCCGTTGCGGGTTGCGCTGAGAGGAGAATGGCTTACCTGCTGTGTCCTTGTTATTGCTACATCCCCACAGCTGCAGGGGGGGGGGGGGTTGTGTGATGGTTCCATCTCGAGCAGCTGCCATATTTTTAATCCGAAAAAAAAAAAAAAAAAAATAGCCGGCGTTACTGTACGCTTCCAGCTTGAGCCATGAAGGGTAGTGGAGCTTATTTATCGCTCTCAAACAGGAAGTGAATTAAAATCCAGAGAGAGAGTAAGTGACGCGCCCTCGCTCGGTTCCTCAACCTTCCACTGGCCCTTAGTGAGGCTCCTTAAAGGCTGCAAGAGAATTTCCTGGCTTCTCTCGTCCAATCAATACCACATCTTTGTTGTTTTACTGCCCGGGGAGAAATCATTCCTGGAAGGGGACCCGAGGGAGATGTAGATATATATGTCTGCTACTATCTCAGATCTGATCCACTCATCATGTATTCCACTTGCTAAATGGTTTCCTTCCGTGCAGCCAACAGTTTTTTATGAGGACACAAAGACGTGTT
The DNA here is from genome assembly GCF_033978795.1 of Nerophis ophidion. Lineage (NCBI taxonomy): Eukaryota > Metazoa > Chordata > Actinopteri > Syngnathiformes > Syngnathidae > Nerophis > Nerophis ophidion. The sequence continues at coordinate 8,540,564 of NC_084620.1, forward strand.
TCTAAACCAGCTCTGCTCTGTAGAGTCTGAAGGTCAAAGGGGTCAGAGCAGGTGCATACGTCCAACATAATAGGGAACGTCGACATTTATGTTCTTGATGTCTCCATATGTCCCGAGTTAACCAGCAGGATGGTATCCTGCGTGCTGCGATTGCCTGTTGACTCCTTCCAACCGGAGCAAGAGGAGCTTCATCCCTGTCATGATGGGGGGGGGGGGACAGACGGAGTACTCAGGACATGGCGTGTAGGTAAAAACATCATTTAATCTTTAACTCAGAAGCTATAAAAACTTCCTCCCCTTTCAATCAATCAATCAATGTTTATTTATATAGCCCTCAATCACAAATGTCTCAAAGGACTGTACGAACCACTACGACTACGACATTCTCGGAAGAACCTACGTAAGGGCAAGGAGAACTCACACCCGGTGGGACGCCAGGGGACCGAAAGCAATGGATGTCGAGCGGGTCTAACATGATACTGTGAAAGTTCAATCCATAGTGGCTCCAACACAGCCGCGAGAGTTCGATTCAAAGCGGATCCAATACAGCAGCGAGAGTCCCGTTCACAGGAAACCATCGCAAGCAGAGTCAGATCAGCAGCGTAGAGATGTCCCCAACCGATACACAGGCGAGCGGTCCATCCTGGGTCCCGACTCTGAACAGCCAGTACTTCATCCATGGTCATCGGACCGGACCCCCTCCACAAGGGAGAGTGGGACATAGGAGAAAAAGAAAAGAAGCGGCAGATCAACAGGTCTAAAAAGAAGGTCTATTTAAAGGCTAGAGTATACAAATGAGTTTTAAGATGAGACTTAAATGCTTTTACTGAGGTAGCATCTCAAACTGTTACCGGGAGGGCATTCCAGAGTACTGGAGCCCGAACGGAAAACGCTCTATAGCTTGCAGAGTTTTTTGGGGCTTTGGGAATCACTAACAAGCCGGAGTCCTTTGAACGCAGATTTCTTGCCGGGACATATGGTACAATACAATCGGCAAGATAGGCTGGAGCTAGACCGTGTAGTATTTATACGTAAGTAGTAAAACCTTAAAGTCACAACTTAAGTGCACAGGAAGCCAGTGCAGGTGAGCCAGTACATGTGTAATATGATCAAATTTTCTTGTTCTTGTCAAAAGTCTAGCAGCCGCATTTTGTACCAACTGTAATCTTTTAATGCTAGACATGGGGAGACCCGAAAATAATACGTTACAGTAGTCGAGACGAGACGTAACAAACGCATGGATAATGATCTCCGCGTCGTTAGTGGACAAAATGGAGCGAATTTTAGCGATATTAAGGATACGAAAGAAGGCCGTTTTAGTAACGCTTTTAATGTGTGACTCAAAGGAGAGAGTTGGGTCGAAGATAATACCCAGATTCTTTACAGAGTCACCTTGTTTAATTATTTGGTTGTCAAATGTTTCAGTTGTATTATTAAATAGAGGTCGGTGTCTAGCAGGACCGATAATCAGCATTTCCGTTTTTTTGGCGTTGAATTGAAAAAAGTTAGCGGACATCCATTGTTTAATTTTATTAAGACACGCCTCCAGCTGACTACAGTCCGGCGTGTTGGTCAGCTTTAGGGGAACATTATCACCAGACCTATGTAAGCGTCCAAACATGACGAGTTGAGTTTATACCAAAAAGTTCTATTTTGGTTTCATCCGACCACATGACATTCTCCCAATCCTCTGCTGTATCACCCATGTATCCATTTTAGTATAAACTCAACTCGTCGTGTTTGGAGGAAGAAGAATACTGAGTTACATCCCAAGAACACCATACCTACTGTGAAGCATGGGGGTGGAAACATCATGCTTTGGGGCTGTTTTTCTGCCAAGGGGACAGGACGATTGATCCGTGTTAAGGAAAGAATGAATGGGGCCATGTATCGTGAGATTTTGAGCCAAAACCTCCTTCCATCAGTGAGAGCTTTGAATGGTTGACCAAATACTTATTTTCCACCATAATTTACAAATGAATTTTTAAAAATTCCTACAATGTGAATTCCTAGATTTTTTTTCACATTCTGTCCCTCACAGTTGAAGTGTACCTATGATGAAAATTACAGACCTCTGTCATCATTTTAAGTGGGAGAACTTGCACAATCGGTGGCAGACTAGATACTTTTTTGCCCAACTGTATATTATTTAAATATTACGTATATATGTTATATTTTATATCGCTATATTTAGTCTATTCTTACCTACATTGTCCTTTCCATCCTTACACTTTCCATCATTGTGACTGAGCTACTGTGTAGAACAATTTCCCTTGTGGATCATTAAAGTCTGTTTAAGTCTAAGTCCAAGCACAGGCCTGGCGGAGGTTTACTTTGAGTACACCCAGAGCCATACAAACTGCGTTAGGTACGCCCAGCCCGAGTATGTCTGGATATTTCGGGTTCTGGGTTAAGACTTGCTATTTTATGTATTAATTCTGTTAAATTTGTTATTTTGCACAAAAAATATTGTAGAAGTTATTTCCCATAAATGAGTTTTACTCAAGGCGTTGAGGGGTTCCGGTTTGGTAACCGCAGGATTAGGTGTCTGCTTTTTGCAGATGATGTGGTCCTGATGGCTTCATCTGACCGGGATCTTCAGCTCTCGCTGGATCGGTTCGCAGCCGAGTGTGAAGCGACCGGAATGAGAATCAGCACCTCCAAGTCCGAGTCCATGGTTCTCGCCCGGAAAAGGGTGGAGTGCCATCTCCGGGTTGGGGAGGAGACCCTGCCCCAAGTGGAGGAGTTCAAGTACCTAAGAGTCTTGTTCATGAGTGAGGGAAGAGTGGATCGTGAGATCGACAGGCGGATCGGTGCGGCGTCTTCAGTAATGCGGACGTTGTACCGATCCGTTGTGGTGAAGAAGGAGCTGAGCCGGAAGGCAAAGCTCTCAATTTACCGGTCGATCTACGTTCCCATCCTCACCTATGGTCATGAGCTTTGGGTCATGACCGAAAGGATAAGAATCACGGGTACAAGCGGCCAAAATGAGTTTCCTCCGCCGTGTGGCGGGGCTCTCCCTTAGAGATAGGGTGAGAAGCTCTGCCATCCGGGAGGAACTCAAAGTAAAGCCGCTGCTCCTTCACATCGAGAGGAGCCAGATGAGGTGGTTCGGGCATCTGGTCAGGATGCCACCCGAACGCCTCCCCAGGGAGGTGTTTAGGGCACGTCCAACCGGTAGGAGGCCACGGGGAAGACCCAGGACACGTTGGGAAGACTATGTCTCCCGGCTGGCCTGGGAACGCCTCGGGATCCCCCGGGAAGAGCTGGACGAAGTGGCTGGGGAGAGGGAAGTCTGGGTTTCCCTGCTTAGGCTGTTGCCCCCGCGACCCGACCTCGGATAAGCGGAAAATGATGGATGGATGGATGGTGTTTTACTCCAAAACATTGCATCAAATTAAATGCAGGTTTGAGGCAAAAAGTATACAAGTAAAATTCTGCTCAAGGTCCCAAATTAGCCATGAGCGGCCCTGACTGGACCTGTTCCACTCCCTCTCCGTCTCCACTTCACTATGTCCTCATAGCGATACGCCCTTGTGGCGGCCAGTGAACACGTGCTCGTTCCCTGTCAGTGTGACGCGCCGTGGCAGCGAGACAGGTAATGATGTCAACATCCCACCAGTAGCGGCGGCCATGTTGGAATATCATTTCCCCGCTCTGTATTTATGGGTATGTGAAAGGTGATATTGAGCAAAGTCAACCCGCTGGGATGCATCCAGTTGTCAGATTCAGGCTTGCGACGATGAGAAATCAAAAAGCTGACTTACTAACACAAATGTTGCTGACTGTGCTTGTTTGATGGCTGTGTTGTTACACAGACATACTCTATATTTCCAAAAGTATTTGGCCACCTGCCTTGACTCACATATGAACTTGAAGTGCCATCCCATTCCTAATCCATAGGGTTCAATATGATATCAGTCCACCTTTTGCAGCTATTACAGCCTCAACTCTTCTGGGAAGGCTGTCCACAAGGTTGCAGAGTGTGTTTAAAAGATTTTTCGACGATTCTTCCAAAGGCGCATTGGTGAGGTCACACACTGATGTTGGTCAAGAAGGCCTGGCTCTCAGTCTTTGTTCGAACGAACTAGCATGGGAGCTAGGAAAAACTAAAAACGCTGGCATGTGAGCTAGAGAACAAACAAAGGAAGCATAGCGCGGAAGTTAGCGAGTACAAAAACAGTTCTTTACCACAATCGGGAATCAGCGTCGTCACCGGTTGCGTGGAACAGAAACTAGGATGCGAGGACGAGTAAACGGAAAAAGCAGACTTAAATAAGGAGAGTCATTACGAGGCAGGTGCGCATAAAAAACACATGGCAGGTGACACTAATGCGTAACTATGGCAACAAAACAAAACAGGAAGTGCCACCAGGAACTAAGGAAGTCAAATACCAACATAATACGATACAGAAATGGAACAAAACCAGAATATGACATGATCCGAGCAGCGGATCATGACAAATATTGACAAATATATTATAGGGACGGCGTGCAACCCGAGGGTCCCTGGTTCAAATCCCACCTAGTACCAACCTCGTCACGTCCGTTGTGTCCTGAGCAAGACACTTCACCCTTGCTCCTGATGGGTGCTGGTTGGCGCCTTGCATGGCAGCTCCCTCCATCAGTGTGTGAATGTGTGTGTGAATGGGTAAATGTGGAAGTAGTGTCAAAGCGCTTTGAGTACCTTGAAGGTAGAAAAGCGCTATACAAGTACAACCCATTTATAAATATGGCTCTTTCAACATTTTGGGTTTCCAACCCCTGGCCTAAATTAACAATTTTCAAGCATAAAAATGGCTAAATTTAAAAAAAGTGTGTAATCACTAGATGAGACCAAACCAATCAGTGGCCTCTGATTGGTTGGGTTTCAGGCAGCATTACCATATTGAATTAAAGGAGTGAAAAGGTGATTATAAGGCTGTTTATTGTTCAGAGCAGGGGTCCTTAACATTTTTTTTAGGCCAAGGACCCCCAAACTGAAGAAGAGATGGCACAAGAATCCCTTAGTTATACATATTTTGTAAAAATTGCGTTACAATTCCAATTGATGGTAAAACTTCCTTGTTTTTGTGCTATGCTAAGGTATTCAAATTATACAGTAGCACCGTTATTAGCAGGTAGCTAGCATACTAATTGCTATTTGGTAAATTGCGCGCTTATCGGAAGTGGGCAACTGGAGTGTTAATTGCTAGCTGTGTTAAATGCTAACATAAATAACATCATATATTTATTTGTGTTTTTATTACAAGTGTGGTGGCCATACCACTGCTATCTATAAACTATACTCAGTGTGTTGGATCGATGTTGTTAGGGTTGATGATAAGTAAGTTGAATATTTATAAGTTGAATGATGCATACACCTTTGTTACGGCATACTTTCTATTACTGCCTTGGTATGTGTAAGTAATATGCAACTACAAACCCCGTTTCCACATGAGTTGGGAAATTGTGTTAGATGTAAATATAAACAGAATACAATGATTTGCAAATCATTTTCACCCCATATTCAGCACATTTGATGTTCAAACTGATAAACATATTTTTTTTTTTTGCAAATAATCATTAACTTTAGAATTTGATGCCAGCAACACGTGACAAAGAAGTTGGGAAAGGTGGCTATAAATACGAATAAAGTTGAGGAACGCTCATCAAACACTTATATGGAACATCCCACAGGTGTGCAGGCTAATTAGGAACAGTTGGGTGCCATGATTGGGTATAAAAGCAGCTTCCATGAAATGCTAAGTAATTCACAAACCAGGATTGGGTGAGAGTCACTACTTTGTAAGCAAATTGTCGAACAGTTTTAGAACAACATTTCTCAACGAGCTATTGCAAGGAATTTAGGGATTTTACCATCTACGGTCTGTAAAATCATTAAAAAGTACAGAGAATCTGGAGAAATCACTGCACGTAAGCGATAATATTACAGACTTTTGATCCCTCAGGCGGTACTGCATCAAAAAACCGACATCGGTGTGTAAAGGATATCACCGCATGGGCTCAGTAACACTTCATAAAACCACTGTCAGTAACAACAGTTGGTCGCTACATCTGTAAGTGCAAGTTAAAACTCTACTATGCAATGCCAAACCCATTTATCAACAATATCCTAAAACGCCGCCGGCTTGGCTGGGCCCTGAGCTCACCTAAGATGGACTGTTGCAAAGTGGAAAGGTGTTCTGTGGTCTTACGAGTCCACATTTCAAATTATATTTGGAAACAGAGGATGCGTTGTCCTCCAGAACAAAGAGGAAAATAAACATTTGGATTGTTATAGACGCAAAATTCAAAAGCCAGCATCTGTGATGGTATGGGGGTGTATTAGTGCCGAAGGCATGGGTAACTTACACATCTGTGAAGGCCCTATTAATGCTGAAATGTCCATACAGGTTTTGGAGCAACAAATGTTGTCCTCCAAGCAACGTTACCATGGACACCCCTGCTTATTTCAGCATGACAATGCCAAGCCACGTGTTACAACAGCGTGGCTTCATAGTAAAAGAGTGCGGGTAATTTCCTGGCCCGCCTGCAGTCCAGACCTGTCCCCCATCAAAAATGTGTGGCGCATTATGAAGCGTAAAATACGACAGCGGAGACCCCGGACTGTTGAACGACGGAACCTCTACATAAAATAAGAATGAGAAAGAATTCCCCTTTCAAAGCTTCAACAATTAGTTTCCTCAGTTCCCAAACGTTTGAGTGTTGTTAAAAGAAAAGGTGATGTAACACAGTGGTGAACATGCCCTTTCCCAACTACTTTGGCACGTGTTGCAGCCATGAAATTCTAAGTTAATTATTATTTGCAAAAGAAAATAAAGTTTATGAGTTTGAACATCAAATATCTTGTCTTTGTAGTGCATTCAATTGAATATGGGTTGAAAAGGATTTGAAAATCATTGTATTCCGTTTATATTTACATCTAACACAATTTCCCAACTCATATGGAAACGGGGTTTGTATAATTATTTGATACTCGTTTATTTTGACAAATGTGCTTTTTTTATAGCTCGGTTGGTAGAGCGGCCGTTCCAGCAACTTAAGGGTTGCAGGTAAGATCCCCGCTTCTGCCATCCTAGTCACTGCCGTTGTGTCCTTGGGCAAGACACTTTACCCACCTGCTCCAAGTGCCACCCACACTGGTTTTAAAAAAAATGTAACTTAGATATTGGGTTTCACAATGTAAAGCGCTTTGAATCACTTTAAGAAAAAGCGCTATATAAATGTAATTCACGTCACTTCACTACACTGCAGTATTATTCAAATATTATTACGTATGTCTAGCTTGTGTGCTATTGTGTGCTTGGCTGTTGTGTAGCCTAGCATGTTAATATTGTGTAAATTACTTGACAAAAGTAAACTAAAAATACAATAACCTTTTGAGCTTATTGGAAGACGTTTAGATGTTAACTGACTTTCCAGCTTTACACAAGCAAATAGGACTGTTTGTATCAGAAATGATATCACACATTTACATGCAAGCCGATATCATCCGATACTTGTCTTTTTTGCAGATATGAGACCAATATTCAATATCAATATGGGATCAGGACACCTCTACTGTGGTTACTGCTCTAGAAGCTTGTACACATGTGAATATACGGTACAAGCGGCTGTCAGAAGCAAGTAAATGACACATTCCCAAACCTAATCATGCAAAAGTGTTAGAGCAAAGATAGTGTGTACCTTCCACTTCCTGCACACGCCTAAACGGGCACACTCGTATCAGAGCAGCCAAACGCTTCTATTCAACCCCCTGCAGTCCACTGTCATCTCATCCCTTGGCACGGTGCACAGCCAACAAGTGTGTGTGTGTGTGTGTGTGTGTGTGTGTGTCCTCACATGAGCCTTACCCACAGAAGCATGACATTTTATTTTGAAATAGTTGGCGGACTTGCTGTAAAAAGTCGTTCTGCTCCTGAGTGTGTGTTTGGGTGTAAATAAACGTTTGACATCTGGCCAGTGGCGGGCTGTGTAAGCCCGCGAGGAAGAGGAAAGGAACATTTTCATTTTTTTTTTTTTTAAAGGAAAGGAGAGATGATGAAATGAAATGAGATGAGGGGTAAATATGAGAGAGTGGAAGCGACACGAGCAAAGGCAAACACGATAGCAGAATGCACGGAGCAGATGGAGAAGGAGCGTTCAGTTCAGTGACATCATTAGACTGTGAGCTTGCGTGTGTGTGTAAGTGTGTGTGTGTGTTTGTTGGGACAGGGGAGTGTGCATGTATTGCAAATAGATGTGAGTTCACTGGAGCGTGCACTGCATCCAGGGGGGGGGATGGGGAGGTGATGTTATTGTAATCTGGAATACTGAGAAGCCCAGCTGTGCAGAATCAGGGCATCGTCAGGGTTTATGTTACGTCACACACACACACAGACACACACACACGCACCCACACACATTGCCACTACATGTCGCCTGCAATGAATCCCAAAGAAACTCAACAAGGGGCAAAGGTATGCAGGGTGAGCCTTTCTACAAACCCTGTTTCCATATGAGTTGGGAAATTGTGTTGGATGTAAAAATAAACGGAATACAATGATTTGCAAATACTTTTCAATCAATCAATGTTTACTTATATAGCCCTAAATCACTAGTGTCTCAAAGGGCTGCACAAACCACTACGACATCCTCGGTAGGCCCGCATAAGGACAAGGAAAACTCACACCCAGTGGGACATCGGTGACAATAATGACCCAGTGGGACGTCGGTGACAATGATGACTATGAGAACCTTGGAGAGGACGAAAGCAATGGATGTCGAGCGGGTCTAACATGATACTGTGAAAGTTCAATCCATAATGGATCCAACACAGTCGCGAGAGTCCAGTCCAAAGCGGATCCAACACAGCAGCGAGAGTCCCGTTCACAGCGGAGCCAGCAGGAAACCATCCCAAGCGGAGGCGGATCAGCAGCGCAGAGATGTCCCCAGCCGATACACAGGCGAGCAGTACATGGCCACCGGATCGGACCGGACCCCCTCCACAAGGGAGAGTGGGACATAGGAGAAAAAGAAAAGAAACGGCAGATCAACTGGTCTAAAAAGGGAGTCTATTTAAAGGCTAGAGTATACAAATGAGTTTTAAGGTGGACTTAAATGCTTCTACTGAGGTGGCATCTCGAACTGTTCAACCCATATTCAATAGAATGCACTACAAAGACAATATATTTGATGTTGAAACTCATAAACTTGTTTTTTTTTCTGCAAATAATAATTAACCTAGAATGTCATGGCTACAACACATGCCAAAGTAGTTGGGAAAGGGCATGTCCACCACTGTGTTCCATCACCTTTTCTTTTAACAACACTCAATAAACCTTTGGGAACTAGGGAGACACATTTTTGAATCTTTTTCAGGTGGAATTCTTTCCCATTCTTGTTTTATGTAGAGCTTCAGTTGTTCAACAGTCCGGGGTCTCCGTTGTGATATTTCAGGCTTCATAATACGCCACACATTTTCATTGGGAGACATTTCTGAACTACAGGCAAGCCAGTCTAGTACCCACACTCTTTTACTATGAAGCCACGCTGTTGTAACAAGTGACTTGGCATTTTCTTGCTGAAATAATCAGGGGCGTCCATAATAACGTTTGTTGGATGGCAACATATGTTGCTCCAAAACCTGTATGTACATTACAGCATTAATGGTGCCTTCACAGATGTGTAAGTTACCCATGTCTTGGGCACTAATACACCCCCATACCATCACAGATGCTGGCTTTTGAACTTTGCACCTAGAACTGTCCTGATGGTTCTTTTCCTCTTTGGTGTAGTGGACACGACGTTCATCGTTTCCAAAAAACTATTTGAAATGTGGACTCGTCAGACCACAGGACACTTTTCCACTTTGCATCAGTCCATCTTAGATGAGCTTGGGCCCAGTGAAGCCTTGGGCGTTTCTGGGCGTCGTTAATAAATGGCTTTGGCTTTGCATAGTAGTTTTAACTTGCACTTGCAGATGTAGCGACAAACTGTAGTTACTGACAGTGGTTTTATGAAGTGTTCCCGAGCCCATGTTGTAATATCCTTTACACACTGATGTCGTTTTTTTGATGCAGTACCGCCTGAGGGAACGAAGGTCCGTTATATCATCGCTTCCGTGCAGAGATTTCTCCAGATTCTCTGAACCTTATGGTGATTTTACGGACCGTAGATGGTGAAATTCCTATATTTCCTGCAATAGCCCATTGAGAAATGTTGTTCTTAAACTGTTTGACAATTTGCTCACGCATTTGTTCACAAAGAGGTAACCGTTTCCCAATCCTTGTTTGTGAAGACTGAGCATTTATTGGGAAGCTGCTTTTATACCCAATCATGGCGCCCACCTGTTCCCAATTAGCCTGCACACCTGTGGGATGTTCCATATAAGTGTCCGATGAGCATTCCTCAACTTTATCAGTGTTTATGGCCACCTTTCCCAACTTTTTTGTCACGTATTGCTGGCATCAAATTTTAAAGGTAATACTTATATGCCGGAAAAAATAAAGTTTATCAGTTTGAACATCAAATATGTTGTCTTTGTAGCATATTCAACTGAAAATGGGTTGAAATTTATTTGCAAATCGTTGTATTCCGTTTATATTTACATCTAACACAATTCCCCTACTCATATGGGAACGGGGTTTATATTAGGTCAGTGCTTCTCAACTGCTTTGGCTGCAGGATCCAACATCACCCCTTCATGACTTCAAGTGGCTACGCAAATTGGTAATCAACTTTAACAGCGTGAAATGTGAAGAATGTTTTTTTGTTTGTTTTTTCTTGAAGTTTTATCAATATAGTTGACATTTAAAAAAAAAAAATCTGTATTCTTTCAAATTTGAAAATCCATCCATCCATCCATCCATTTTCTTCTGGTTATCTGAGGTCTGGTCGCGGGGGCAGCAGCCTAAGTAGAGAAGCCCAGACTTCCCTCTCCCCGGTGTCAATCCCAGGATCTTGGGGTTTGTTTTCCGGGAATGCAAAGGAAAGTTGGCGCGGGCAAGACGTGAATGTAAGTACATATTTATTAATAACACTAACAAACTACAAAAGGCGCGCGCACTGGCAGAGAACAAACTTGACTAATGAAAGTAAAAGCCTACCACAAAGGCAATTAACTATGAACACAAAACAAAAACACCTACTGTGGCATGGCATGAAGCATGAACTACAATAAACAGGAATCTCAAGGGTAGCAGAGGTAGTATGGATGGATAGATAAATAGGATAATGTGGCCAGGACGAACAACAGAAACAGACCGGCTTAAATAGCAGTTACATGATCAGTGAAAACAGGTGCGTGACTCGACGGGTGAAAACTAATGGGTTGCTATGGTGACAAAACAAACAAAAGTGCACAAAGTCCAAAAACAAAACATAATCACACAGACATGACACCGAGCAACTTCGTCCAGCTCATCCCCGGTGATCCTGAGGCGTTCCTAAGCCAGCCGGGAGACATAGTCTTCCCAACTTGTCTTGGGTCTTCCCTGTGGCCTCCTGCTGGTCGGACGTGCCCTAAACGCCTCCCTAGGGAGGCGTTCGGGTGGCATCCTGAGCAGATGCCAGAACCACCTTATCTGGTTCCTCTCGATGTGGAGCAGCAGCTGCTTTACTTTGAGCTCCCCCAGGATGGCAGAACTTCTCACCCTATCTCTAAGGGAGAGACCCGCCACCCGGCGGAGGAAACTCATTTCGGCCGCTTGTACCCGTGATCTTGTCCTTGCGGTCATGACCCAAAGCTCATGACCATAGGTGAGGATGGGAACGTAGATCGACCGGTAAATTGAGAGCTTTGCCTTTCGGCTCAGCTCCTTCGATACAGCGTCCGCATTACTGAAAATGCCACACTGATCCACCTGTCGATCTCACAATCTACTCTTCCCTAACTCGTGAACAAGACTCCGAGGTACTTGAACTCCTCCACTTGGGGCAAGATTTCCTCCCCAACCTGGAGATGGCACTCCACCCTTTCCCGGGCGAGAACCATGGACTCGGACTTGGAGGTGCTGATTCTCATCCCAGTCGCTTCACACTCGGCTGCGAACCGATCCAATGAGAGCTGACGATCCTGGCCAGTTGAAGCCATCAGGACCACATTATCTGCAAAAAGTGTTATGTGTTCACAAGTCACGCACCTGATTTGTTTGGACTCACGCACCTGTCAATAATCACGTCACTATTATTTAAGCCGTAGTTGGCAGGTAGTCGGGCTGGCGGCATCTGTCAAGACTTGGACTTTGGAGCAGCTTGCGATAAATGGTTTCCCGGGGTGCAAATCGACTTGACGACCTGAAGGCAATGACATGATTTAATTAATCACTCAAAAAGTACCAAACAAAAGGCGCGCACAAGGCTGAGGCAAAAACAACTTAGGACATGAAACAAGGACTAAAATGAACTCACTAAACTGTGGACATAAAAATTAAAACATTTACTGTGACGTGAAATAAACGAGCATGGATAATGTCAGGGGTATCAAGACTAACAAAAGTATATCAAGGGTGATGTCGTCAGGCCGACTACCTGGCAACTATGGCTCAAATAATAGTGACGTGATTATTGATAGGTGCGTGAGTCCAAACAATTCAGGTGCGGGAGTGGTGAACACATAACAGGTGAAACTAATGGTCGTCATGGTGAAAAAACAAGGGAGCGTAAACAGCTACTAAGAGTTCAAAAAACCAACAGAACAGAACCAAACAAAACAGGATCACGAAGACATGACATTTGACCAAAACATCCACTTGCTCGTTAGCATTGTCTTATTACTAAAGATGGACATAATTGTGTTAATGTAAATTGATTTTAATCAATTTTAATGGGCGATGATGTAAGATGTATGACAGTATTTTTGGGTTACAAGCTGCGTCAATTCAACTCATAAGTTGAGGTGCTGCTGTAGTACTGTACTTTTGTACATTATATTGCCAAAAGTATTTGGCCACCCATCTAAATCAATCAATCAATCAATCAATGTTTACTTATATAGCCCTAAATCACTACTGTCTCAAAGGGCTGCACAAACCACCACGACATCCTCGGTAGGCCCACATAAGGGGAAGGAAAACTCACACCCAGTGGGACATCGGTGACAATAATGACCCAGTGGGACGTCGGTGACAATGATGACTATGAGAACCTTAGAGAGGAGGAAAGCAATGGATGTCGAGCGGGTCTAACATGATACTGTGAAAGTTCAATCCATAATGGATCCAACACAGTCGCGAGAGTCCAGTCCAAAGCGGATCCAACACAGCAGCGAGAGTCCCGTTCACAGCGGAGCCAGCAGGAAACCATCCCAAGCGGAGGCGGATCAGCAGCGCAGAGATGTCCCCAGCCGATACACAGGCAAGCAGTACATGGCCACCGGATCGGACCGGACCCCCTCCACAAGGGAGAGTGGGACATAGAAGAAAAAGAAAAGAAACGGCAGATCAACTGGTCTAAAAAGGGAGTCTATTTAAAGGCTAGAGTATACAAATGAGTTTTAAGGTGAGACTTAAATGCTTCTACTGAGGTGGCATCTCGAACTGTTACCGGGAGGGCATTCCAGAGTACTGGAGCCCGAACGGAAAACGCTCTATAGCCCGCAGACTTTTTTTGGGCTTTGGGAATCACTAACAAGCCGGAGTCCTTTGAACGCAGATTTCTTGCCGGGACATATGGTACAATACAATCGGCAAGATAGGATGGAGCTAGACCGTGTAGTATTTTATACGTAAGTAGTAAAACCTTAAAGTCACATCTTAAGTGCACAGGAAGCCAGTGCAGGTGAGCCAGTACAGGCGTAATGTGATCAAACTTTCTTGTTCTTGTCAAAAGTCTAGCAGCCGCATTTTGTACCAACTGTAATCTTTTAATGCTAGACATGGGGAGACCCGAAAATAATACGTTACAGTAATCGAGACGAGACGTAACAAACGCATGGATAATGATCTCGGCGTCTTTAGTGGACAGAATGGAGCGAATTTTTGCGATATTACGGAGATGAAAGAAGGCCGTTTTAGTAACGCTTTTAATGTGTGCCTCAAAGGAGAGAGTTGGGTCGAAGATAATACCCAGATTCTTTACCGTGTCGCCTTGTTTAATTGTTTGGTTGTCAAATGTTAGAGTTGTATTATTAAATAGAGTTCGGTGTCTAGCAGGACCGATAATCAGCATTTCCGTTAAACCCACCCCTTTTAAGCGGACAAATGATCAGAATCAGGTGTCCTAATCACTTGGCCCGGCCACAGGTGCAAAAAATCAAGCACTTAAGCTTGGAGACCGTTTTTACAAACATTTGTGAAAGAATGGGCCGCTCTCTGAGATTTCCAGCGTGGAACTGTCAAAGGATGCCACCTGTGTGACAAATCCACTCATGAAATTTCCTCGCTCCTAAGTATTCCAAAGTCAACTGTGGGCTTTATTATAAGAAAATGTCCAAAAAACAAAACATAACATGACCAAAACCAAACATGATATCCTGGGTGTGATACAAACAAAAAATCTACCCCCCAAAAAAATAAATTTTCACCCATCTTTTTTCATTTTCAATAATTTTTTTAAAATGTTCCAGGGAGCCACGAGGGCGGCGCCAAAGAGACACATGCGGCTCGAGAGAGAAGTTACAGTGTCTTTTAAACCGTGCGCGCAATATCACATGGGGTTTAACAACAGCGCCGCCATGAGGTGTATTTGTCAGAAAAATAATAGCGCAGACAACACCGCAAGGATGCATGTTTGGACAAATGTTCCCTTCTTCTTTGTATGCAGCGACAGGAAGCGCTTGCTAACACAAATACATGTGCCGTGAAGTCAAGAGGAACTGTCAGGTTTGACATATTAACACAGTTTTTCCGCAAAGTTTTAGGAAGGAACACTTAGACCCCACTATCAGGCAGAAATGTGCCATGGAGGGTTACAAAAAACAACAATCCTTGCACTGAACTGTTCTCGTTTACCTCGACCCAAACGACCGATGGCACCGGGCGCCTCAAAATGGGCCGTGGGGATGCAGCGCTGTGACCGTATTTGGCAATGACCCCCCCAAGGAAAAGGAAATAGTTCTACTCTCATCAGCCTCCCATCTCCGCCGGTTATTTTCAACCTTCTCCCTTAACCTCCAGCTCTTTTGTACTCGGCTTGATAAACATCAAATACCTTTTTTATAACCCATGTAGAAGTGACTTTTA
The DNA here is from genome assembly GCF_033978795.1 of Nerophis ophidion. Classification (NCBI taxonomy): domain Eukaryota; kingdom Metazoa; phylum Chordata; class Actinopteri; order Syngnathiformes; family Syngnathidae; genus Nerophis; species Nerophis ophidion. The sequence continues at coordinate 8,555,728 of NC_084620.1, forward strand.
TGGGCCGAAAACGATCAGACATTTTTTTTTTTTTTTTTGCATGTAGACCGATTATGTGGCGCAACCAGCGGATGAGTTGACTTTGCAACTTGTGTAAACGTATATTTACTCTGTGGGCCGTCACGAAACAAGGTCATCCAACATCATGAGCTATAAACAGCACATGTATATGCGCTGTTGCTTTATGCCAGGGGGGCCAAACTCATTTTAGATCAGGGGCAACATGGAGAAAAATCTACTCCCAAGTGGGCCGGGCTGGTAAAATCAAAACACGATAACTTAAGGGGGAACATTATCACAATTTCAGAAGGGTTAAAACCAATAAAAATCAGTTCTGAGTGGCTTATTTTATTTTTCAAAGTTTTTTTTCAAAATTTTACCCATCATGGAATATCCCGAAAAAAGGCTTTAAAGAGCCTGATTTTCGCTATCTTTAAATCCATCGTCCATTTTCCTGTGACGTCATTTAGTGATGCCAACATGGTGGATAGCACAGCAAGATTATAGCGACATTAGCTCGGATTCAGACTCGGATTTCAGCGGCTTAAGCGATTCAACAGATTACGCATGTATTGAAACGGATGGTTGGAGTATGGAGGCAGATAGCGAAAACTAAATTGAAGAAGAAACTGAAGCTATTGAGCGAATAGCTATTGAAGCTATTTTTCGATCGCCTTCTAACCAACGATTGAGTGTCGCGGGTATCAATACATCTCTGAGCCATGTCTATCATAGCATCGCCGGTAAAATGTGCAGGAGCAACCTAAATCCATCGATTGGTAAGTGTTTGTTTGTCATCAAATGTGGGTGGAGTGAAAGGCTGGATGCAAATATAGCTACAAATGTACATACAGCTAGCCGAAATAGCATGTTAGCATCGATTAGCTGGCAGTCATGCCGCGACCAAATATGTCTGATTAGCACATAAGTCAATAACATCAACAAAACTCACCTTTGTGATTTCGTTGACTTTATCGTTGGAAATGCATCTGCTTTGAGTGTCGCAGGGTATCCATACATCTCCGCGCCACATCTGTCGTAGCATTGCCGGCAAAATGTGCAGACGAGGGACTTTCGGATCTTTTGACACTGGAGCAACTTAAATCTGTCGATTGGTAAGTGTTTGTTTGGCATTAAATGTGGGTGGAAGGAAAGGCTGGATGCAAATATAGATACAAATGAGGCATAACGATGCCATATGTATATACAGCTAGCCTAGATAGCATGCTAGCATCGATTAGCATGCTGTGCTAATCAATGCACACTCCACGTAAGTCACCTTGAATCCGTCTCTGATCGCGTTGTTACACCCTCCAACAACACACCGACGAGGCATGATGTCTCCAAGGTACGGAAAACAGTCGAAAAAACGGAAAATAACAGAGCTGATTTGACTCGATGTTTGTAATGTGTTTGAGAAAACGTCATCGCCCCGAGAGCGAATAATATATATATATATTGACGCTTACATAGGTCTGGTGATAATGCCCATCCATCCATTTGCTACAGCTTATTCCCGTTTGGGGTTGCGGGGGACGCTGGTGCCTATCTCAGCTACAATTGGGCGGAAGGTGGGGTACACCCTGGACAAGTCGCCATTCCCCTTTAAAGTTAAGTTTAAGTTAAAGTACCAATGATTGTCACACACACAGTAGGTGTGGTGAAATTTGTCCTCTGCATTTGACCCATCCCCTTGTTCACCCCTTGGGAGGTGAGGGAAGCATTGAGCAGCCGCGGTGCCCGCGCCCGGGGATCATCTTTGGTGATTTAACCCCCAATTCCAACCCTTGATGCTGAATGCCAAGCAGGGAGGTAATGGCTCACATTTTTATAGTCTTTGGTATGATTCGGCTGGGGTTTGAACTTACGACTTACCATTCTCAGGGCGGACACTCCACTGAGTAGGTGTTGGTCCTGCGATAAGGGGCGGACTTGTCCAGGGTGCACCCTGCCTTCCGCAGGGGTGCATCTGGAATAGGCTTTAGTGCACCTGGTCACCCAAAACGGACAAATGGTAGAAAATGGATGGATGGATGGATGGATAGTAGATGTTTTTGTATATTTGAGATTTGCATAAATCCCAAAAATCTGGCTTGGTTGAGTTAGTTTTCAAAAATCTTGCCTTCCTTCAAATTCCAAACTAGCCGTTTGGAATTCGCCCAATTTGTGACGTTTTTCCAAATGGCGACATCAGCGAAAATCTCCATATATGGTAGAAATTCACTTGAAGAGCTTTACGTGTGCCATCATAGTCCAACACTGCAGCCAATAAGCACCTTCTTTTTCTCTATCCCCTTGTTGTGGGGCAGACTGGCTTGTACATGCATATGCATCCTTCGCTGTTGCCATTTCTATTACAAAGTAGTGTGTAGTTCTAGCTTATAACCATCAGTAGACTCATTAGGGAAGTGCTAAAATCTACAACAAAGATGACGGAGAGAAGTCGCTGTCGAAGTGGAGGCATGTAAATAAGACCGTTCACAAAACGGCGCATCCTAAAGAGACAGAGTCAAAAACGGCTCAGAATTGGGGTGTGAAACAAACTATGCAAAATTTGGACCAGAGAACCACCTTTTCACGTGTTATGTAGCAGTAGAACACAAGGAAGTGTTTTAAATGTCGAAAAAAAAATCTAGCATGACCTCTTTAAGTTATAGTTGGTAGTCGTAACTCAAATATGTTAAAAAAAAAAAAAAAAGTAAATTTCCGAAGGATTTTGATTATTGTATTTGATAGTAAAGTTTCATTTTAGGAAGAAGGTTCAGGCAACAAATATTATTTTATATTCACAAAAACCTAACCAATTTGGTAGAATACTCCTCATAATTATTCCAGAAGTGGAAATTACTGTCTGAGATTATGTAGCTATGTTTCTCTGCTGTATAGGTTGGAGTCCGTTTGAATGTACTATACAAAGTACTGACTATAGTGGACTTAAGTGGACACTTGGCAGTGTGCCGACCTCGATTATCCTGCCTGCTGCCTTCTGTGATAAATGCAAACAGGGGGAAGCCTCTATCTGTTTGGAACTTTTTTTTTTTTTATCTTGCCCACGCTTTTCCCGGTTGTTTCTTGGGGATGATTCCAAGCCATCTTTCAGGTGCAAAGTGCGTCCTCTCCCTGTACTCATGTGACTTATCCGCACGGCCAAAAATGTTTACACGGTTGCATGCATTTTAAAAATATTTGAATAGTTTTATCAGTCCTACGCTGTGACCATGCATAGAATATGCGTTTTAATGTGTTATTGTGGGTTAATAGTGACGATTCCACTGACTGCAAAATTGTAAAAATCGAAAAATGTCATTATTAAACATTTGAAATGAACATCAGTTTATTATTATTTTTCTCCTTTGTTGATTGGTTTGATCAGTATAATTTATACACATTTAAAAAATGTGGATTGCATTTATTTTCTTAGGTTACAGACATTGTTTCTGCACATGAGAGGGGTGCTGTCGTGTGTGTGTGTGTGTGTGTGTGTGTGTGTGTGTGTGTGTGTGTGTGTGTGTGTGTGTGTGTGCGTGTGTGTGTGTGTGTGTGTGTGTGTGCCAATGGCACAAGATATCTCAAAGAAAAACAAAGATGAGGGGTAAAGAGAGCAAAGGACCCAAAGAAAACCACAGAAGCCATGAAAAGTTGTGTGATCATTTCAATCTGAAAAAGATTGAAATGATTGAAAAAGACAACGTAGTGAAATGTTTGTCCGATCAAACACAACTGGCATTTTTACAATAATCTCACTTGGATGAGGCAGTACGTCACCAGAAAGAAACCTGCATGTTTACAGAGTTAACAACCAGAAACAAGGCACAAGTCTATTTTGGCAGCTAACGCCATGGGAAAGTCTGAGCTCAGAATTTGTTTTTGCACTAGAACAGTAACTTTTGGTTATCTTAAATCAATCAATCAATCAATGTTTGTTTATATAGCCCCAAATCACAAATGTCTCAAAGGACTGCACAAATCATTACGACTACAACATCCTCAGAAGAACCCACAAAAGGGCAAGGAAAACTCACACCCAGTGGGCAGAGAGAATTCACATCCAGTGGGACGCCAGTGACAATGCTGACTATGAGAAACCTTGGAGAGGACCTCAGATGTGGGCAACCCCCCCTCTCTAGGGGACCGAAAGCAATGGATGTCGAGCGGGTCTAACATGATACTGTGAAAGTTCAATCCATAGTGGCTCCAACACAGCCGCGAGAGTTCAGTTCAAGCGGATCCAAGACAGCAGCGAGAGTCCCGTCCACAGGAAACCATCTCAAGCGGATCAGCAGCGTAGAGACGTCCCCAACCGATACAGGCGAGCGGTCCATCCTGGGTCCCGACGAGCGGTCCATCCTGGGTCTCGACTCTGGACAGCCAGTACTTCATCCATGGTCATCGGACCGGACCCCCTCCACAAGGGAGGGGGGGACATAGGAGAAAGAAAAGAAGCGGCAGATCAACTGGTCTAAAAAGGAGGTCTATTTAAAGGCTAGAGTATAAAGATGAGTTTTAAGGTGAGACTTAAATGCTTCTACTGAGGTAGCATCCCGAACTGTTACCGGGAGGGCATTCCAGAGTACTGGAGCCCGAACGGAAAACGCTCTATAGCCCGCAGACTTTTTTTGGGCTCTAGGAATCACTAATAAGCCGGAGTCTTTTGAACGCAGATTTCTTGCCGGGACATATGGTACAATACAATCGGCAAGATAGGCTGGAGCTAGACCGTGTAGTATTTTATACGTAAGTAGTAAAACCTTAAAGTCACATCTTAAGTGCACAGGAAGCCAGTGCAGGTGAGCCAGTACAGGTGTAATGTGATCAAACTTTCTTGTTCTTGTCAAAAGTCTAGCAGCCGCATTTTGTACCAACTGTAATCTTTTAATGCTAGACATGGGGAGACCCGAAAATAATACGTTACAGTAATCGAGACGAGACGTAACAAACGCATGGATAATGATCTCGGCGTCTTTAGTGGACAAAATGGAGCGAATTTTAGCGATATTACGGTGACTCACTCACTCACGGGGTTGTTCTAATTATTGATTTTGTTAGCATTGTTCGTATATTAAAGCCCATACAGTATATGCATTTCTAAAGCAGCTTTTGGCATTAGGCTTATTCTATGCTGTACAAATAAAGTACTATGTAATCTAATCTTTATTATTTTCTAAGGACATATTTGAATGTCAATGAATGTGCTCTGATGCATTATTATACTTTATTGCCAGTGGTGAGAATGTGTTTTTATTTTTTGGTGTTGTTTTTTAGCTTAGTTGTAACCTACATTTTTTCATATACTTATTTCAGGGGTAGGGAACCTGTGGCTCTTTTGATGACTGCATCAGGCTCTCAGATAAATCTTAGCTGACATTGCTTAACACGATAAGTAATGAATAATTCCGCTGGTAATCACAGTGCTAAAAAATAACGTTCAAAATATAAAACATTCTCATGCATTTTAATCCATTCATCCGTTTTTTACCGCACTTGTACAAGAAGTCGCATTAATGGTAAGAAGTGTTTTATTTATTATTGGTTAGCTTCAGAATAAAAATGTTATTAAAAAGAATAAGAGACTTATTATACCCTAAAAATGATGGTCTTACTTAAAAATGCACAAATTTAGTTGTATTCAGTGTTAAAAAATATGACTTGGCTCTCACGGAAATACATTTTAAAATATTTGGCTTTCCTGGCTCTCTCAGTGTCAGGCCTGTAAATTTATGTTTTGGTCAGGTTATGTTTAGATTTTTGGACATTTAAGTTCTGTCTTGGCACTTCCTGTTTTTTTTTCGTCTCCATGCCAACTCATTAGTTTCACCTGTCATGTCACGTCCCTGTTCTCAGCCTCAAACCTGTTTTCACTAATCATCATAGCTACTTAAGTCACTCTTTTTCTTGTCTGCTTTCTGGGATCTTCACACTCGCACGCACCCTACCCATGCTGCACCTCCTTCACGACCTCGATAATCTGCTTCATGCCTTGAAAGTTTGATCACATTACGCCTGTACTGGCTCACCTGCACTGGCTTCCTGTGCACTTAAGATGTGACTTTAAGATTTTACTACTTACGTATAAAATACTACACGGTCTAGCTCCAGCCTATCTTGCCGATTGTATTGTACCGTATGTCCCGGCAAGAAATCTGCGTTCAAAAGACTCCGGCTTATTAGTGATTCCTAGAGCTCAAAAAAAGTCTGCGGGCTATAGAGCGTTTTCTGTTCGGGCTCCAGTACTCTGGAACGCCCTCCCGGTAACAGTTCGAGATGCTACCTCAGTAGAAGCATTTAAGTCTCATCTTAAAACTCATCTGTATACTCTAGCCTTTAAATAGACCTCCTTTTTAGACCAGTTGATCTGCCGCTTCTTTTGTTTCTCCTATGTCCCCCCCTCCCTTGTGGAGGGGGTCCGGTCCGATGACCATGGATGAAGTACTGACTGTCCAGAGTCAAGACCCAGGATGGACCGCTCGTCGGGACCCAGGATGGACCGCTCGCCTGTATCGGTTGGGGACATCTCTACACTGCTGATCCGCTTGAGATGGTTTCCTGTGGACGGGACTCTCACTGCTGTCTTGGAGCCACTATGGATTGAACTTTCACAGTATCATGTTAGACCCGCTCGACATCCATTGCTTTCGGTCCCCTAGAGGGGGGGGGGGTTGCCCACATCTGAGGTCCTCTCCAAGGTTTCTCATAGTCAGCATTGTCACTGGCGTCCCACTGAATGTGAATTCTCCCTGCCCACTGGGTGTGAGTTTTCCTTGCCCTTTTGTGGGTTCTTCCGAGGATGTTGTAGTCGTAATGATTTGTGCAGTCCTTTGAGACATTTGTGATTTGGGGCTATATAAATAAACATTGATTGATTGATTGATTGCTGTTCGTTTTGGTCCACGCCGAGTAAGTTTTGTTGGTTATGCCATAGATAGTATCTTTTGTTTATTTCTATATAGTCATGCCATTGTGCTTGGGTTGTTTTAAGTTTAGTATAGATTATTATCCGCCACAGAGCGCGTACTTAGTTTGCCTTTTTGTAGTTTGTTTGTTTGTTAAATAAATATCATGTACTCACGTCCACGCCTCGCTCGTGCTGATTCTCATCTGCGTCGAGGAAACAATCCACGTCCGAGCCATGTTGTTACACTCAGCCCAAAAGGTTCCCGACCCCTGACTTATTTGTTGAGGTTATCTTGTGCTGCGATCCGTGACTCGGATCTTCAAATATTATTTATTGTTTTTCCATCTTTGTTCTCATTCTCCGTCTGATCCGTTTATTTCCCGTTTAGTCCATCACCATGGTTACTTATTAGTTTCAGCTGTTACTCCCGGTTCCTGCTCACCTGTTCACTGCTAAATACCTTCCCTTTATAAGCCAGCCTCTTCTGTTTATTCTTTCTGGGACTCTAATTTGCTCACATGCAACAAGTAACGTCAGGTATGTTTTTCTCGCTAGCTCATTAGCTAAGCCACTTTGTTGTCATCTTTAGCTCACATGCTAATCATCTTTGTTTTCATTTTTTGTGCCATCGTGCCAAGTCTTAGTTCTTTATATTTCCTAGCTTTCACGCTAGCGTCTTTTGTTTCCCTTTTTATTAGCTCCAGTGTTTTTGTTCAGAGCTCACTTTTTGTTAATACATTTGTTAGATCTTACCTTTGTTGTGTTCTTCGTTTGACGCATCCTCGAGGGAATCGAACCCGGTACCACGATGCCGAACCGGCGTTACATCTTGTTTAATGTGCAATTTGAGGATGTGTGTTTGATTAATTGATTGATTGATTGATTGATTGAACCTTTTATTAGTAGATTGCACAGTACAGTACATATTCCATACATTTGACCACTAAATGGTAACACCCGAATAAGTTTTTCAACTTGTTTAAGTTGGGGTCCACGTTAATCAATTCATGGTAAAAGATGAAGATGAATGTTTTTATTCTGTTTTCCCTAAAATACGCATTGAGGCTTGAAAAGGGTTTTTTTTCCCCTTTTTTGATTAATCAAACAAACTATTAGATAATTGATAGCTGCAGCCCTACAACAAAAGAACCCTAAAAAAGGAATCTATCACTTTGGCCTAAAGAAAGGTTTCGCCACTGGCTGACTATAAGTCGACTCCACCCTAACGTCTAAAAACAATTTCCTCGCAGTTGTGTTTTCTGTGCATTATCAGCACTTCCTGTCACTGGCAGGAAGTCTCAACCTGGCCTAGTGGTTAGAGTGTCCGCCCTGAGATCGGTAGGTTGGGAGTTCAAAATTTACCAAAGACCATACAAAAAAAAAAATGGGACCCATTGCCTCCCTGTTTGGCATTCAGCATCAAGCGTTGGAATTGGGGGTTAAATCACCATAAAATGATTCCCGGGCGCGGCACCGCTGCTGCCCACTGCTCTCCTCGCTTCCCAGGGAGTGATCAAGGGGATGGGTCAAATGCAGAGAACAAATTTCACCACACCTAGTGTGTGTGTGACAATCATTGGTACTTTAACTTTAACTTTAATAGTCTCAACGTAGACACAGAAGCACCATCGACAGTCAGTAAGTTCTTTATTGCTTTGCCCAGAAGTGAGAGACCTCTCCTGAGTCTTTTAAGTGCCACTCCATCTTCTACTTGACCGTTTTTCTTGTCCATCAATCAATCAATCAATGTTTATTTATATAGCCCCAAATCACAAATGTCTCAAAGGACTGCACAAATCATTACGACTACAACATCCTCGGAAGAACCCACAAAAGGGCAAGGAAAACTCACACCCAGTGGGCAGGGAGAATTCACATCCAGTGGGACGCCAGTGACAATGCTGACTATGAGAAACCTTGGAGAGGACCTCAGATGTGGGCAACCCCCCCCCCCTCTAGGGGACCGAAAGCAATGGATGTCGAGCGGGTCTAACATGATACTGTGAAAGTTCAATCCATAGTGGCTCCAACACAGCCGCGAGAGTTCAGTTCAAGCAGATCCAAGACAGCAGCGAGAGTCCCGTCCACAGGAAACCATCTCAAGCGGATCAGCAGCGTAGAGATGTCCCCAACCGATACAGGCGAGCGGTCCATCCTGGGACCCGACGAGCGGTCCATCCTGGGTCTCGACTCTGGACAGCCAGTACTTCATCCATGGTCATCGGACCGGACCCCCTCCACAAGGGAGGGGGGGACATAGGAGAAAGAAAAGAAGCAGCAGATCAACTGGTCTAAAAAGGAGGTCTATTTAAAGGCTAGAGTATACAGATGAGTTTTAAGGTGAGACTTAAATGCTTCTACTGAGGTAGCATCTCGAACTGTTACCGGGAGGGCATTCCAGAGTACTGGAGCCCGAACGGAAAACGCTCTATAGCCCGCAGACTTTTTTTGGGCTCTAGGAATCACTAATAAGCCGGAGTCTTTTGAACGCAGATTTCTTGCCGGGACATATGGTACAATACAATCGGCAAGATAGGCTGGAGCTAGACCGTGTAGTATTTTATACGTAAGTAGTAAAACCTTAAAGTCACATCTTAAGTGCACAGGAAGCCAGTGCAGGTGAGCCAGTACAGGTGTAATATGATCAAACTTTCTTGTTCTTGTCAAAAGTCTAGCAGCCGCATTTTGTACCAACTGTAATCTTTTAATGCTAGACATGGGGAGACCCGAAAATAATACGTTACAGTAATCGAGACGAGACGTAACAAACGCATGGATAATGATCTCGGCGTCTTTAGTGGACAGAATGGAGCGAATTTTAGCGATATTACGGAGATGAAAGAAGGCCGTTTTAGTAACGCTTTTAATGTGTGACTCAAAGGAGAGAGTTGGGTCGAAGATAATACAAGACGTTCCCGTCACAAAATGAGAGCTGGGAGGTGTGAGCCTGTCACGCTCAGGGAGTCCTGATCTTTAAGTGTTTTGGAGGATGCACCTTCCCAGTCTGTGTTATCTTCTGCAAACAGAAGCAGGTGGTCATCGTTCACGGCCCAACATAACTCCACGCACACAAGCTCCTTTAGGATTAGCGGGATGCAAGAAGCTACTCGCCGGCGAGTCGGAACCCACAACGGTCATGCTTGACCGTGTTTGCGCTCGTGTACCGTAATTAGCGTAATGAGTTATTTATAGCCAGCTGTGGAATTAGCTGTGGAATTGCCAGGCGGCCTCGGGGCTGATTAAGCTACTTGCCAATCAATTATTTATGGCTTCTCGCAGGAGAGGAGCTTGTCCCCTTATGTATGCCGCGCTATGGAAACACAACAGGAAGCAGAAACCCGTTGAGAGGAAGTAGTCCTGACCATAGAATCAGCTGTGTCGCCCTTGTCTCCTACATTGTACTAAACTAAGCTTTTTGACTCCACAAAACTGCTGATTTCTGCCCTGCAAAAAGAGTCAGTAGGCTTTACTGAACAAAACTGGCAGCCAGAATTTTACTGCAAAAATAACTGACACCATGTTTTCCATTTACAAAATCAATGCATTGTAAAAACAGTGCAGACTTTTTCAGACCTGTGAAGGACTGGGTGCCTACCCTATTGCCTGTATTCCGTCACGTCACTTCTTACTAGAAGTGAAATAAGCAATGGTCAATGAAGCCAAGATGGATGTTGTGCAGCAAGCAGTGCACAAACTCTATGAGTACACAAGGGGCCTCGATCTTCCTTCAAAAAAGCAGATCCAAGCCAACAATCAAACTATGCAATGGAATTGATCCTCATACTTATATCAATCAATCAATCAATCAATCAATGTTTATTTATATAGCCCCAAATCACAAATGTCTCAAAGGACTGCACAAATCATTACGACTACAACATCCTCGGAAGAACCCACAAAAGGGCAAGGAAAACTCACACCCAGTGGGCAGGGAGAATTCACATCCAGTGGGACGCCAGTGACAATGCTGACTATGAGAAACCTTGGAGAGGACCTCAGATGTGGGCAACCCCCCCTCTCTAGGGGACCGAAAGCAATGGATGTCGAGCGGGTCTAACATGATACTGTGAAAGTTCAATCCATAGTGGCTCCAAGACAGCAGCGAGAGCCCCGTCCACAGGAAACCATCTCAAGCGGATCAGCAGCGTAGAGATGTCCCCAACCGATACAGGCGAGCGGTCCATCCTGGGTCCCGACGAGCGGTCCATCCTGGGTCTCGACTCTGGACAGTCAGTACTTCATCCATGGTCATCGGACCGGACCCCCTCCACAAGGGAGGGGTGGACATAGGAGATAGAAAAGAAGCGGCAGATCAACTGGTCTAAAAAGGAGGTCTATTTAAAGGCTAGAGTATACAGATGAGTTTTAAGATGAGACTTAAATGCTTCTACTGAGGTAGCATCTCGAACTGTTACCGGGAGGGCATTCCAGAGTACTGGAGCCCGAACGGAAAACGCTCTATAGCCCGCAGACTTTTTTTTGAGCTCTAGGAATCACTAATAAGCCGGAGTCTTTTGAACGCAGATTTCTTGCCGGGACATATGGTACAATACAATCGGCAAGATAGGCTGGAGCTAGACCGTGTAGTATTTTATACGTAAGTAGTAAAACCTTAAAGTCACATCTTATCAAAGAAAGATCTGCCGAGTGACATCAAAGATTATCCATCGGAGTTCCCAGACATATCGAACTGTCTTGTGCTCTAGACCAGTGATTTTCAACCACTGTGCCGCGGCCGTGAGATACGATCTGGTGTGCCGTGGGAGATTATCTAATTTCACCTATTTGGGGTAGTAAATGTTTTTTGCAAACCAGTAATTGTAGTTTGCAAATGATGTGTTGTTGTTGAGTGTCGGTGATGTCCAGAGTAACCGTGTAATACTCTCCCATATCAGTAGGTGGCAGCCGGTAGCTAATTGCTTTGTAGATGTTGGAAACAGCAGGAGGCAGTGGGAAGGTAAAAAAGGTATTTAATGCTTAAACAAAAAAAATAAACAAAAGGTGAGTGCCCCTAAGAAAAGGCATTGAAGCTTAGGGAAGGCTATGCGGAACAAAACTAAAACTGAACTACAAAGTAAACAAAACCAGAATGCTGGACGACAGCAAAGACTTACTGCGGACCAAAGACGGCGTCCACAATGTACATCCGTACATGACAATCAACAATGTCCCCACAAAGAAGGATAATCCATCCATTTTCTACCGGTTATTCCCTTCAGGGTCACGAGGGGCGCTGGAGCCTATCTCAGCTACAATCTGGCGGAAGCTGGGGTACACCAGTTTCACAGGGTAAAAATGACTGAAATATTCTTGATTGCTAAAACAAAGTAGATGCGGGAAATATCGCTCAAAGGAAGACATGAAACTGCTGCAGAAAAATGCCCAAAAATATAGGAGCGCAAGACAAGAACAAAAACTACCCACAGGAAAACAGCAAAAAAGTCCAAATAAGTCAGGGCGTGATGTGACAGGTGGTGACAGTACACCTACTTTGAGACAAGAGCTATAGTGATACATGCTTGGTTACGCTTTAAAGTCATATCCAAAGATTGCGACGACGACTTTTTACTGTCAACTGAGTTTTGTTTTTTAGTGATTTCTGCTGGTGGTGTGCCTCCGGGTTTTTCCAACGCAAAAAATGTGCCTTGGGTCAAAAAAAGGTTGAAAAACACTGCTCTAGGCATCATTCTGCAGGACAAAACAGATGAAAACTTGGAAAACCATGGAGGTCTACAACTTTTTTGTGCGTGGCTGGTTCAGGGAAATTGCTATTAAGATTATGCCAGATAAATATGCATCGTTTTTGCTTGGGTAAGGTTGCATTTTATGATTTTTTTACAAGGACTTTTGCGTCCTTGTAAAAAAACTAACACCCAGCAGCTCGAAACCTGTGACTGTGCATATTCATTTGACAAACTAACACTTACTGAATTCTGCGATGAGGTAGCGACTTGAACAGGGTGTACACCGCCTTCCGCCCGATTGTAGCTGAGATAGGCACCAGCACCCCCCGTGACCCCAAAGGGAATAAGGGGTAGAAAATGGATGGATGGCCCTTACTGAATTAACACTGGATTTGATATTTAAAGTTACCTATGATTGTCACACACACTAAGTGTGGTGAAATTAACCTCTACATTTGACTCATCCACTTGTTCACCCCCTGGGAGGTGAGGGGAGCAGTGAGCAGCAGCGGTGGCCGCGCCCAGAAATAATTTTTGGTGATTTAACCCCCAAATCCAACCCTTGATGCTGAGTGCCAAAAAGGGAGTTAATGGTTCCCATTTTTATAGTGTTTGGTATAACTGGGCCTCACGGTGGCAGAGGGGTTAGTGCGTCTGCCTCACAATACGAAGGTCCTGCAGTCCTGGGTTCAATTCCAGGCTGAGGATCTTTCTGTGTGGAGTTTGCATGTTCTCCCCGTGAATGCGTGGGTTCCCTCCGGGTACTCCGGCTTCCTCCCACCTCCAAAGACATGCACCTGGGGATAGGTTGATTAGCAACACTAAATTGGCCCTAGTGTGTGAATGTGAGTGTGAATGTTGTCTGTCTATCTATGTTGGCCCTGCGATGAGGTGGCGACTTGTCCAGGGTGTACCCCGCCTTCCGCCCGATTGTAGCTGAGATAGGCGCCAGCGCCCCCCTGCAACCCCGAAAGGGAATAAGCGGTAGAAAATGGAAATGGATAACTGGGCCGGGGGTTGAACTCACAACTTACCGATCTCAGGGCGGACATTCTAACCACAAGGACACTGACCAGGTTTGACAACATTTGTCCAATTTTCACTTGTACTCTGACACATTTGTGTCTAAAACGGGGGTTAAACTCATTCACTCAGGGCAGTTTTTAGGCGTTTTGTTTTGCAATATTATGCAAAACCAACTTTTCTTGGGGATTTGGGATCTGCATAAATCCTGAAAATGTCCACACATCAGCCATTGTAGTTCACGCCGTAGTCAAAGTTCTTCTTCAATTTCTCTATCTTGTTGTGAGGCATTCATCCTCCGCTGTTGCCATTTCTAAAATAAAGCAGTGTACAGTTCTAACTTATATATGGCAGTAGACTCGCAGTGGAAGCGCTGAAAATTACAACACAGATGAGGGAGAGAAGATGCCGTCAACGTGGAGGCACTTAATTAAGGGAGAGATGGTCTGGGAAACGATCTTTGAAACATTTTGACAAAATAACCAGAATTACATGTTACGTAAACCACAAGGAAGTGTTTCAGATGTGGGGAAAAATAATCATAATTTGACCCTTTTATTGCGGCTTATAATCCGGTGCGCCCTATAGTCCCAAAAATATGGTAATGGAAATAAATAATTGCATATCAAGGTAGAAAATGGATGAATGGATGGATGTTAGTCCAATAAACTGTGTTATACATGTACAGTGGGGCAAAAAAGTATTTAGTCAGCCACTGATTGGGCAAGTTCTCCCACTTAAAATGATGACAGAGGTCTGTAATTTTCATCATAGGTACACTTCAACTGTGAGAGACAGAATGTGAAAAAAAATCCAGGAATTCACATTGTAGGAATTTTAAAGATTTTTTTTGTAAATTATGATGGGAAATAAGTATTTGGTCAACCATTCAAAGCTCTCACTGATGGAAGGAGGTTTTGGCCCAAAATCTCACAATACATGGCCCCATTCATTCTTTCCTTAACACGGATCAATCGTCCTGTCCCCTTGGAAGAAAAACAGCCCCAAAGCATGATGTTTCCACCCCCATGCTTCACAGTAGGTATGGTGTTCTTGGGATGCAACTCAGTATTCTTCTTCCTCCAAACACGACGAGTTGAGTTTATGCCAAAAAGTTCTATTTTAGTTTCATCTGACCACATGACATTCTCCCAATCCTCTGCTGTATCATCCATGTGCTCCCTGGCAAACTTCCGACAAGCCTGGACATGCACTGGCTTAAGCAGGGGGACACGTCTGGCACTGCAGGATTTGATTCCCTTTCGGTGTAGTGTGTTATTGATGGTAACCTTTGTTACTTTGGTCCCAGCTCTCTGCAGGTCATTCACCAGGTTCCCCCGTGTGGTTCTGGGATTTTTGCTCACCGTTCTCAAGATCATTTTGACCCCACAGGATGAGATCTTGCGTGGAGCCCCAGATCGAGGGAGATTATCAGTGGTCTTGTATGTCTTCCATTTTCTGATAATTGCTCCCACAGTTGATTTTTTTCACACCAAGCTGCTTGCCTATTTTAGATTCACTCTTCCCAGTCTGGTGCGGGTCTACAATTCTTTTCCCGGTGTCCTTTGACAGCTCTTTGGTCTTGGCCATAGTGGAGTTTGGAGTCTGACTGTTTGAGGCTGTGGACAGGTGTCTTTTATACAGATAACGAGTTCAAACAAGTGCCCTTAATACAGGCAACGAGTGGAGGACAGAAGAACTTCTTAAAGAAGAAGTTACAGGTCTGTGAGAGCCAGAGATCTTCCTTGTTTGAAGTGACCAAATACTTATTTTCCATCATAATTTACAAAAAAATTCTTTAAAATTCCTACAATGTGAATTCCTGGATTTTTTTTTCACATTCTGTCTCTCACAGTTGAAGTGTACCTATGATGAAAATTACAGACCTCTGTCATCATTTTAAGTGGGAGAACTTGCACAATCAGTGGCTGACTAAATAGTTTTTTGCCCCACTGTATTTGCTGTATAATTATTATACTTTTTTTTTTTTTTTTACATTTACTTGAGTAAAAATCGGTACATTTGTGCCCAAAGCTAACATGAGTCGCCTGGGACTAGTACTGCTTCACGCTTTTGCCTGTGTGTAGAATCTGAAGAGTAGGGACGGTGTGGCGAAGTTGGTTGAGTGGCTGTGCCAGCAATCTGAGGGTTACTGGTTCAATCCCCACCTTCTACCATCCTAGTCACGTCCGTTGTGTCCTTGGGGAAGACACTTCACCCTTGCTCCTGATGGGTCCTGGTGAGCGCCATGCGTGGCAGCTCCCGCCATCAGTGTGTGAATGTGTGTGTGAATGGGTGAGTGTGGAAATACTGTCAAAGCACTTTGGCCTCCTTTTAAAAAGGGGTAGAAAATCGCTATACAAGTACAATCCATTTACCATTTACCATAAATCTGTTTGTAGTCTCACTGGCTGGTCTGCTTGTCACAATGTCTTAGACATCTTTACCCCACACATTTCTGGAGGGCCTATTCACACGTTTGGAGCAGAAAAAGGGGTGTGATATAGAGTGTATTCAAATTAGCGCCATTTAAGCTGTCGCGTAACCGTTGTAAACAGCCGCTTTAAAAACGGGCAAAGTATGGGAAATGTGGATAGTTAACACGTACCAGTTTGTGTCTTCATGTACCCTGAAGTTCAGTTTCACTTCAGTTCATTTGTTTAGTTAATTCATAAAAATCAAACAAAGGAAGAAAAAAAAAACAATCAACATGCCATTCAAGTAAATTATGAACAAAAAAAGGAGCAGAAAGAAGTTAAAATATATAATATCTGCCCCCTATTATCACAAATATGTCATTTTCCGTTGCCCGGATTGTGTTATTTTAGTTTGACTCCCTTAGTTCCGTTTTGAGCACCCACTGGGTTTGTGTTTTAGTTGCCATGGGTGCAGATTAGTTTCACCGTTTAGTTGTTTTCTTGTCTTCCAGTGATAATGTCACTTGAAATAAACGTACTTTATTTCCCGTCATGGAGGCATGGATTAGTGACTTGGACGCAGCTTCACACTGTGGAGGGACGTTACCCTCCAGCTCGCAAGCAAGGACACTATATAATCTCTATCGTTGACCAAATTAAATAATTTATATTCAATCAATCAATCAATGATTATCTATATAGCCCTAAATCACTAGCGTCTCAAAGGGCTGCACAAACCACAACACAAACCACAACGACATCCTCGGTAGAGCCCACATAAGGGCAAGGAAAACTCACACCCGGTGGGACGTCGGTGACAATGATGACTATGAAAAACCTTGGAGAGGACCGCATATGTGGGCAACCCCCCACTTTAGGGGAACCGAAAGCAATGGCTGTCGAGCGGGTCTAACATGATACTGTGAAAGTTTAATCAATAGTGGATCCAACAAAACTGTGAGAGTCCAGTCCAAAGTGCATCCAACACAGCAGAGAGAGTCCCGTCCACAGTGGAGCCAGCAGGAAACCATCCCAAGCGGAGGCGGATCAGCAGCGCAGAGATGTCCCAGCCGATACACAGGCGAGTGGTCCATCCTGGGTCCCGGCTCTGGACGAGTGGTCCATCCTGGGTACCGACTACGGACGAGCGGTCCATCCTGGGTCCCGACTACGGACAAGTGGTCCATCCTGGGTCCCAACTCAGGACAACCAGCACCTCATCCATGGCCACCGGACTGGACCCCAACCAGTGGGACAGAGGAGGAAAAGAAAAGAAACGGCAGATCAACTGGTCTAAAAAGGGAGTTTTAAGGTGAGACTTAAATGCTTCTACTGAGGTAGCATCTCAAACTGTTACCGGGAGGGCATTCCAGAGTACTGGAGCCCGAACGGAAAACGCCCTATAGCCCGCAGACTTTTTTTGGGCTCTGGGAATCACTAATAAGCCGGAGTCCTTTGAACGCATAGTGTCTCTGCGATGAGTTGGCGACTTGTCCAGGGCGTACCCCGCCTTCCGCCCCATTGTAGCTGAGA
The DNA here is from genome assembly GCF_033978795.1 of Nerophis ophidion. NCBI lineage: Eukaryota > Metazoa > Chordata > Actinopteri > Syngnathiformes > Syngnathidae > Nerophis > Nerophis ophidion. Next base: position 8,573,277 of record NC_084620.1, read on the forward strand.
TAGGCAACAGCGCCCCCCGCGACCCCAAAGGAAATATTCGGTAGAAAATGGATGGATGTATAGTGTCTATTTTGCACGACCCTAAAATCCACCTGTTAGTCCATCAAAAGCAGGGGAAAATAAACAATAAAATAAATATGATGCATGATTTAGGGACGGCGTGGCGCAGTGGAAGAGTGGCCGTGCGCAACCCGAGGGGCCCTGGTTCAAATCCCACCTAGTACCAACCTTGTCACGTCCGTTGTGTCCTGAGCAAGACACTTGACCCTTGCTCCTGGTGGGTGCTGGTTGGCGCCTTGCATGGCAGCTCCCTCCATCAGTGTGTGAATGTGTGTGTGAATGGGTAAATGTGGAAGTAGTGTCAAAGCGCTTTGAGTACCTTGAAGGTAGAAAAGCGCTATACAAGTACAACCCATTTATCATTTCATTTATTTGGTGGTGCGGTTTGCAACCCTGCAAGTACATATGGTGAACAATTCCGCCTCCGACATGTACTGTATGGAACAAACAAAGTTGACCCATTGCAGACGTGGTGTGAGGTCACCAAGTCCCACGTGTGCGTTTGTTTTATCACATCCTCTCTCCTTTTCTCACTTTCCTTCTCACATTTTGACTCTGCGAGCGTACATTCATCGCCACAGTTGCACTCCAAGCACATCTGTTTACTTGGGGACCGCTCGGTCCCAGCGGGCCCGGCAGTCGCCAAACACGGTGTGTGTGTGTGTGTGTGTGTGTGTGTGTGTGTGTGTGTGTGTGTGTGTGTGTGTGAATGTGTATCTTTCCTACCTGCTGCCTCCCTGTTTGCAGACCAGTCATCATGATCTCGTCGTGAGCACTGAGGGAGATGACACACAGATGAATGTACTCTTCCTGCGTGATTACAAAACACACCTGCAATAGCGTGGGGGGGAGAAACAAACACCAAGCAGAATGAGTGTGTATAGAACATCATCAACACCGCACATCGCAATCTACAGTGGCTTTGAAAGGCCCAGCACGTTTTGCGTTCGAGCTTCTTCTCTCCAAGGACGAACGTAATTGCTGCTGCATCGAGGTAGCTGAGAAAACTGCAGCATGCGTCAAAAGGTTGGAAAATGCACTCTGTGGCGCTGCTTTGTGCAATTACACAAGACACAATAAGCGCTAGATTAAGACTAACTGCTATTGTTCACTCCTTGCTTTTTGGAGGACACACTAGATGATGTTATATCACACATACACACATTCAGGGCTTTCCACAGGACTGCAATATATTTGTGGCAGTGGTGGCTCTGTAGGAGGGGATTTGCATAACTCGCCGTGACACGTTTGCAAAAAGTGATTACTTGTTATTCTTGTGATTGGAAGTCATGTTGACATGTTTGATTAGGTTCAAACTACAAACCCCGTTTCCATATGAGTTGGGAAATTGTGTTAGATGTAAATATAAACGGAATACAATGATTTGCTAATTCTTTTCAAACCATATTCAATTGAATGCACTACAAAGACAAGATATTTGATGTTCAAACTCATAAACTTTATTTTTTTTTGCAAATAATAATTAACTTAGAATTTCATGGCTGCAACACGTGCCAAAGTAGTTGGGAAAGGACATGTTCACCACTGTGTTACATCACCTTTTCTTTCAACAACACTCTATAAACGTTTGGGAACTGAGGAAACTCATTTTGTATTTTACGCTTCATAATGCGCCACACATTTTCGATGGGAGACAGGTCTGGACTGCAGGCGGGCCAGGAAAGTACCCGCACTCTTTTACTACGAAGCCACTCTGTTGTAACACGTGGCTTGGCATTGTCTTGCTGAAATAAGCAGGGGCGTCCATGATAACGTTGCTTGGGGGACAACATATGTTGCTCCAAAACCTGTATGGACCTTTTAGCATTAATGGTGCCTTCACAGATGTGTAAGTTACCCATGCCTTGGGCACTAATACACCCCCATACCATCACAGATGCTGGCTTTTCAACTTTGCGCCTATAACAATCCGAAAGGTTATTTTCCTTTTTGTTCTGGAGGCCAAGAGCCTAATAATAATAATAATAATAAATGGGGAATAATAAAGACTGAAATTGTTTAGAGCCTAAATTTTATAATACGTGATGTTTATGTAATGATTATTGATGAATATTTGTGATTATCATCAAATGAATATTATTTTCAATCAGATTAATCACATCGTGGAAGTTGGATTAATCGTAATTAATCACAGGTTGCATGATTGAAATTAGCTTAAGAATAGTCCCCAGTATTTGTACACAAATTCAATTTTATTGTTCAGAATGTCATCCAGAAACATTTTTTTATTGTTTTACTTGAGTGGATGTTATTCATTTGCTCAAAACTTGCTAAAAGTTTTATCTGAAATTCTTTCAAGCTGTATTTTGGAGTGAAATTTGCCAGCAAGAACACCAGTTGGATTCTCCTCAATCATTTGTGTACTGACGTATGCATTGATCTGATCTCCGACCAAACCAATCTCAGCACTTGGAAAATGCAGCTCTTTTCAACTAAAGCGTTTAAGCAGGGTTCAAAAACTACATACCAAATGTTTGAACTTGAGAAACCAAGGCGTTTATTACATCAAGGCTTAACTACTGTAACTGACTTCATCACGACCTTGATTTGTCCTCCCTTCAGAGCCTCCAGGGGGTACAGAATGCAGCAGCAACAGGGAGCACATAACTCCTATGCGCTCATGGCTCTCCACTGGTTGAAGAACATGAAACTTTATTGCGAGTTCCTAAATCGTAGTATTTTCATCTGTTTTCTGCTTTGTTGTCAACTATTTATTTTGTAATCGTCTATTTTGGCAAATAAGTATGATTCTTTTTGCTTTTTGATGACGTTCTGGTCGGATGAATGCGACTTGGGCATTGGAGCGCTCCCATTGAGGATGTATTGCATATATACCCCCTTTACACTGCACACCAAATCGGATTTTTCTGCCTTCAAGTGACACTGATGGGATTTTTTTTGCCAGTCCAAACGCTCCAAAGTGCTACAAATCTGATCTTTTCGCATCAGATTCAGGCTATTCCGGAGGTAGTCCAGATCCGATTGGAATTTGATCTTTTCAAATGTGACTTTAGTCTAAAGTATGTGACTTTTTTTTTAGTCAGCTTTGGGCGAGCAACCTCATTCTTGTGCGTGGGAAAGATGCAGACCACCAGCGGAAGTATAGATACTTCATCACATCTTTTTTCGATGGCCGAATTTTAGGTGCATCACGAGTCATCCATCCATCCATCCATCATCTTCCGCTTATCCGAGGTCGGGTCGCGGGGGCAGCAGCCTAAGCAGGGAAGCCCAGACTTCCCTATCTCCAGCCACTTCGTCTAGCTCTTCCCGGGGGATCCCGAGGCGTTCCCAGGCCAGCCGGGAGACATAGTCTTTCCAACGGTTCCTGGGTCTTCCCCGTGGCCTCCTACCAGCTGGACGTGCCCTAAACACATCCCTAGGGAGGCGTTCGGGTGGCATCCTGACCAGATGCCCGAACCACCTCATCTGGCTCCTCTCGATGTGGAGGAGCAGCCATCCGGGAGGAGCTCAACGTAAAGCCGCTGCTCCTCCATCACGAGTCAATAGCGCGCAAATAATAGGCTTTATGTAATATATGGATGTATGTTTGATTCCGAAGAAATAGAGTTTGTTGAAAGACCAGAATTGACGCTGTGGCATATTTGCTTACATGTGACCAAAAAATAATGCTAACGTTGATACACACTGATGTCCATCCATTTTCCATCCATTTTCTACCGCTTATTCCCTTTCGGGGTTGCGGGGGGCGCTGGCGCCTATCTCAGCTACAATCGGGCGGAAGGCGGGGTACACCTTGGACAAGTCGCCGTCTCCTTTCCTAAAAAGATTTTAAACCTCCCAAGTATATAACACTATGTATATATATATATATATATATATATATATATATATATATATATATATATATATATATATATATATATATATATATATATATATATATATATATATACACCCCCCTACAGGGGGGGGGGGGGGTTCCCACATCTGAGGTCCTCTCCAAGGTTTCTCATAGTCAGCATTGTCACTGCCGTCCCACTGCATGTGAATTCTCCCTGCCCACTGGGTGTGAGTTTTCCTTGCGCTTTTGTGGGTTCTTCCGAGGATGTTGTAGTCGTAATGATTTGTGCAGTCCTTTGAGACATTTGTGATTTGGGGCTATATAAATAAACATTGATAGATTGATTGATTGATATATATATATACATACATATATATATATATATATATATATATATATATATATATATATATATATATATATATATATATACATATATATATATACATATATATATATATATATATACATATATATATATACATATATATATATACATATATATATATACATATATATATATATATATATATATATATATATATACATATATATATATACATATATATATATATATATATATATATATATATATATATATATATATATATGTATATATATATATGTATATATATATATATATATATATATGTATATATATATATATGTATATATATATATGTATATATATATATGTATATATATATATATATATATATATGTATATATGTATATATATATATATATATATATATATATATATATATATATATATATATATATATATATATATATATACATATATATATATATATATATATATATATATATATATATATATATATATATGTATATATATATGTATATATATATATGTATATATATATATGTATATATATATGTATATATATATATATATATATGTATATATATATATGTATATATATATATATATATATATATATATATATATATATGTATGTATATATATATATCAATCAATCAATCTATCAATGTTTATTTATATAGCCCCAAATCACAAATGTCTCAAAGGACTGCACAAATCATTACGACTACAACATCCTCGGAAGAACCCACAAAAGCGCAAGGAAAACTCACACCCAGTGGGCAGGGAGAATTCACATGCAGTGGGACGGCAGTGACAATGCTGACTATGAGAAACCTTGGAGAGGACCTCAGATGTGGGAACCCCCCCCCCCCCCTGTAGGGGGGTGTATATATATATATATATATATATATATATATATATATATATATATATATATATATATATATATATATATATATATATATATATCCATTCATATATATATATATATATATATATATACATTCATATATATATATATATATATATATATATATATATATATATATATATATATCCATTCATATATATATATATATATATATATATATATATATATATATATATATATATCCATTCATAAATGGTATTACTTTAATTTATTTGGACGTAAAAAAACACACATTTTTAAGGTGTTTTTGTCAGTTTAATTATTTATATAGCACATTTAAAAACAAACCCAGTTGACCAAAGTGCTGTACAGACATAAGAAAAAGGGCACATAATTGTTGTGATAAGCTGCCCAGATCATATTATGTACAGGTTTTGAGTCTTTTTTGTATAATGTTCTGCTAATGTTTGCCTTAGTTCCTGGTTGCACTCCCTTGTTTGTTCTGTCACCATAGTTACTTATTAGTTTCACCTGCCACCTGTTTTTGTAATTACTGTCCTGATTAAAGCCTGCCTCCTTCGTTCATTCGACCTTGCTTCCTAGTTTGTTTCACAACAGTGACGACTCAGATTCCAGATCTGTACTTGCTAGTTTCCGAGCTGAGCCTTTGCTCCTCTAGCTCCCATGCTAGTATTGTTTTGCCTTTTGTGACTTGTGCAAGTTTTTCTGTTCATAGTCTGTTTTAATTTTAAATGAATTATTTTTTCCTTACCTTCACGCTGTGTCCGAGCCCGACTGCACCCTGAGAGAACAACCCACATCACCACGATGCCACGCAATCATCACAATAATGTCACATTTACATTGTAACACGGAAGGATGAATAAAATACAGTCGTAAAATATACCTTCAAAGAGGTGCAGAATATTTCCGCTAAAATAATAAAATGTAGTAAATAAATAAAAAGGATTAAAAAAAGAAATAAAACCAACCAAGATTTCCTGTCTAACTGAATTAGAAGGCCAGGGAGTAAAAATATGTTTTTAGCATATATTTACATTAGCTCATAGACTGGGAGGACCTAAGTAGCCATTTTTATTTTATTTTGTAGTAGTAGCGACTTTCTTGCTAATTTACAGAATCCGGTCAATTGTTTGTTCACACTTTATCAAACAGTGCAAGCAAGTGACGTCAAGGCCACATTGGGGCCACAAAGGGGCCTGCGTGTGTTTACACTGGAGTCTGATAAAGTTCACATTTTACCTTTAAATAGACCTCCTTTTTAGACCAGTTGATCTGCCGCTTCTTTTCTTTCTCCTATGTCCCCCCCTCCCTTGTGGAGGGGGTCCGGTCCGATGACCATGGATGAAGTACTGACTGTCCAGAGTCGAGACCCAGGATGGACCGCTCGTCGGGACCCAAGATGGACCGCTCGCCTGTATCGGTTGGGGACATCTCTACGCTGCTGATCCGCTTGAGATGGTTTCCTATGGACGGGACTCTCGCTGCTGTCTTGGAGCCACTATGGATTGAACTTTCACAGTATCATGTTAGACCCGCTCGACATCCATTGCTTTCGGTCCCCTAGAGGGGGGGGGTTGCCCACATCTGAGGTCCTCTCCAAGGTTTCTCATAGTCAGCATTGTCACTGGCGTCCCACTGGATGTGAATTCTCCCTGCCCACTGGGTGTGAGTTTTCCTTGCCCTTTTGTGGGTTCTTCCGAGGATGTTGTAGTCGTAATGATTTGTGCAGTCCTTTGAGACATTTGTGATTTGGGGCTATATAAATAAACATTGATTGATTGATTGACTTGCAATGTAAAAATAAATCAGATTAAGAAAAAAATGTGATTTGGGCCACGTTGGCCTGTAATGTAAACGTAGTCATATATCCTATCTATGTATAGCCACGTACCAAAGAGGCCTGGGTTGGATATGAACAATCCGGAATTTCACTGTTTACACTTTCATGAAAATGTTTTATACCGGTCGCAAATGGGCATTAAAAATTGGAATTGACCCGCAGTGTGAACAAGCCTTACATAGACTTTCCCCATCTTACCTGTCTGAGCCCCTGCAGCCTCACTCCCAGGCAGAGCATGGAGGTCTGCAAACAAAATCCTCTTGCGTGTCCCACGCTCCAAACTCAGCACTCGGGGGGACGGAGCCTTTTCTGTAGCTCCCCCTAAATCGAGGAAAAATCTTCCTCTGAACATAAAGCCTGCTCAAACATTTTAAAACCCTGCGAAAAAAACCCTTTTTTTTCTCAAGCATTCTGCAAATAAATGATAAATGGGTTGTACTTGTATAGCGCTTTTCTACCTTCAAGGTACTCAAAGCGCTTTGACACTACTTCCACATTTACCCATTCACACACACATTCACACACTGATGGAGGGAGCTGCCATGCAAGGCGCCAACCAGCAACCATCAGGAGCAAGGGTGAAGTGTCTTGCTCAGGACACAACGGACGTGACGAGGTTGGTTCTAGGTGGGATTTGAACCAGGGACCCTCGGGTTCCGCACGGCCACTCTGCCACTGCGCCACGCCGTCCCTATATAACACCTTGTTTTTATACTGTTTTACCTCAACAGTTTTTTGTTTCTGGTTTTTCTACTATTCACAATGTTGTTCACCTTAAAACTCATATGTATACTCTAGCCTTTAAATAGACTCCCTTTTTAGACCAGTTGATCTGCCGTTTCTTTTCTTTTTCTTCTATGTCCCACTCTCCCTTGTGGAGGGGGTCCGGTCCGATCCGGTGGCCATGTACTGCTTGCCTGTGTATCGGCTGGGGACATCTCTGCGATGCTGATCCGCCTCCGCTTGGGATGGTTTCCTGCTGGCTCCGCTGTGAACGGGACTCTCGCTGCTGTGTTGGATCCGCTTTGGACTGGACTCTCGCGACTGTGTTGGATCCATTATGGATTGAACTTTCACAGTATCATGTTAGACCCGCTCGACATCCATTGCTTTCCTCCTCTCCAAGGTTCTCATAGTCATCATTGTCACCGACGTCCCACTGGGTCATTACTGTCACCGATGTCCCACTGGGTGTGAGTTTTCCTTGCCCTTTTGTGGGCCTACCGAGGATGTCGTAGTGGTTTGCGCAGCCCTTTGAGACATTAGTGATTTAGGGCTATATAAGTAAACATTGATTGATTGATTGATTATTGCTTGTATTGCTTTTATTGTCTTATGTGCCCTGTGCAGCACTTTGGTCAAAATAAGTAGTTTTAATGTGCTATATAGATAAAGCTGGACTTGATTGGCCGTGTAGCAGTCAAGCTCGAAAAGCTTGCACGGTCAAAGTAAATTGCATGATTAATCAAAGTGTGTTCATGATTAATGCGATCATTTTTTGTGGGTAATCATGCGATTACTAATCATGAACACACTTCGATTAATCATGCGATTTATTTTGACCGTGAGTTAACTCGTTAATTTTGACAGTGAAAATGTTCGTCTTACTGCAGGTTGATGAAATTTTACATATGTGCAGTAACGAAAACACAAAAAATGGATGAATAAAAATATGTGCGGTCCCTGCAGCCCGTGTGATTGCATATGCTCTTATTATGTCCATCCCTGAGGCTCTCTGAATGCTCTGGCTTCTCTTGCTGCAGATTGCCCCTCAATCAGAAACTCACGGATGCACACACACACACACATACACACATGCACAAAAATACACAATATTAACTCGACATGAAGAACTCGGCCATTATGGACGCATCGGTTGCCGTAAAAGAGCACGCGAACACATCTTTCAAAAGCGCGCCGAGATGGAATTCAAGCTGCTCATCGCCTTGGAAACGCAGGCTGGTCAGAAATGGGAGTAATGATGTTATCACTGCACCCAGGTCAGATTAGGACAGACCTCCCCCCAGGCCTCCCGTGTGCAGACTCCTCATAGGACTGGAATGTGCACTTCACTGGCCGTGTTGGACCAAATTTGTGGGATGCGAGTGGATGGAGTTGCATAACCTCACTAATCTCGTGCGCTACCTATGAAGGAATATGATTACGGGCTGTGTTGTAGTTGCTTGTTTACTTTATTGATCCAAAGCATGCTGTTTACAAACACCTGAGATTAAATGTCCTGCAGTTGTGCACGGGGTAACAAATTTCACCTAAATGGAAAGATGCAGGTGTACTACTTTGATGCCAAATTTAAGTGGATGTATGCTGAAAGGGGAACATTATCACCAGACCTATGTAAGCGTCAATATATACCTTGATGTTGCAGGAAAAAGACCATATGTTTTTTTAACCGATTTCCGAACTCTAAAAGGGTGAATTTGGCGATTTTAACGCCTTTCAATTGTTCACGGTCGGGGACATTTGACCTTTCACCTGTGATGTTACAATGGGAAGCAATTCGCCATTTTCTCAAACACATTACACACAAAAGTCAAATTAGCTGTTATTTTCCGTTTTTTTGACTGTTTTCCGTACCTTGGAGACATCATGCCTCGCCGGTGTGTTGTCGGAGGGTGTAACAACACGATCAGGGACGGATTCAAGTTGACTTACGTGGAGTGCGCATCGATTAGCACGGCATGCTAATCGATGCTAACATGCTATTTAGGCTAGCTGTATGTACATATTGCATCGTTATGCCTCATTTGTGGCTATATTTGCATCCAGCCTTTCACTCCACCCACATTTAATGCCAAACAAACACATGCCAATCGACGGATTCAAGTTGCACCAGTGTCAAAAGATGCAAAAGTCCCTCGTTTGTTCTGCACATTTTACCGACGATAGCGATGCTACGACAGAGATGTGTGGATATCCTGCGACACTCAAAGCAGATGCATTTCCAACGATAAAGTCAACCAAATCACAAAGGTGAGTTTTGTTGATGTTATTGACTTATGTGCTAATCAGACATATTTGGTCACGGCATGACTGCTAGCTAATCGATGCTAACATGCTATTTAGGCTAGCTGTATGTACTTTTTTACCTATATTTGCATCCAGCCTTTACCTCCACTCACATTTAATGCCAAACAAACACTTACCAATCGACTGATTTAAATTGCTCCAGTGGTCAAAAGATGCATTCGTTGGTTAGAAGGCAATCGCCGAATAGCTTCAATAGCTATTCGCTTCAGTTTCTTCTTCAATTTCGTTTTCGCTATCTGCCTCCACACTCCAACCATCCATTTCAATACATGCGTAATCTGTTGAATCGCTTAAGCCGCTGAAGTCCGAGTCTGAATCCAGGCTAATGTGGCTATATCTTGCTGTTTTATCCGCCATGTTTGTTTGTATTGGCATCACTATGTGACGTCACTGGAAAATGGACGCGTGGATTTACAGATAGCGAAAATCAGGCACTTTAAAGCCTTTTTTCGGGATATTCCATGATGGGTAAAATTTTGAAAAAAAACTTTGAAAAAGAAAATAAGCCACTGGTAACTGATTTTTATTGGTTTCAACCCTTCTGAAATTGTGATAATGTCCCCCTTGAACTATTTGACGAAACACTGACATCTTAGTGTCGTGTTGTAGACAAAACAAATAGTGTATTATCTAACGATATATCTCATTAATAATTCATGAATCATATTTTAGAATATACAATAAAATAATAAGCTGCAGGCCAAATGTTAAAGCATTTATCCACAATTTCCACATCGACTTGTCTGGATAAGGATGGAGGCCATAAAATATGCAGTATTATCTTTAAAGAACCTCATTTTGTGTGCTAATAAATGTGGATTGTCTAATAATATTAATTTTTTTAATGTGACATTTAACAGTGAGCTGATAATAATAACCGTGCTGTTCAGTGTTCTTACACTTTTGAGTATTGTTTGCAAGTAAGTAGTCATTAATTTCAGTTTCTCCTGGGTGGGTTGCTGTAGACAGGAAGTAATCTTTTCCATTGAGTGAAATGGCTTTTGTTGAGTCCTACAAAGTGTTTGTACTGTAAGTATTGTACTTAATTTGGAGGTGTTCAAATTGCCTTGTGAAATCGTTAATGCTAACCAGTAGCATGTCTATGCCATATCCAATCGAGCTAGCACATTTAAAAAAATGGAGGTTTACTTTTTAATGCTTTCTATCTGGCATGCCTGCTTTGTTGGCATGGAAAATTACAATATTGCTTAGAGGCAGGGCAGCAAAGGGGCACAGGGGTCAGTGCATGTGCCTCACGATACGAAGTTCCTGAATAGTCCTGGGTTCAATCCTGGGCTCGGGATCTTTCTGTGTGAGTTTGCATGTTCTCCCCGTGAATGCGTGGGTTCCTTCCGGGTACTCCGGCTTCCTCCCACCTCCAAATACATGCACCTGGGGATAGGTTGATTGGCAACACTAAATTGGCCCTGGTTGTGTGAATGTGTGTGTGAATGTTGTCTGTCTATCTGTGTTGGCCCTGCGATGAGATGGCGACTTGTCCAGGGTGTACACCGCCTTCCGCCCGATTGTAGCTGAGATAGGCTCCAGCGACTCCAAAGGGAATAAGTGGTAGAAAATGGATGGATGGATGGATGGGTGGATGCTTAGAGGCAGTCTGCAAGGAATACGCCAGAAGTGACATCACGTGCGACAAAGGAATCAAAATATGGTACCATTTGATTTGACTTAAACCAGTACCCCGTAGTGTGGATGGAATTCAGTTGGTATTGTGCTTGATATTGTTGCGTTGGTGATGTAATGCTACACAAGCAGCTGCCTTACATACAAACATACTTGCCAACCCTCCCTGATTTTACGGGAGACTCCCGAAATTCAGCGCCTCTCCCGAAAACCTCCCGGAAGAAATTTTCTCCCGGAAATCTCCCGAAATTCATGCCCCCTCCAGCTCCATGCGGACATGAGTGGGGACAGACTGTTTTCACGTCCGCTTTCCTCTTATATAAACAGCTTGCCTGCCCAATCACATTACAACATCTACAGATTTTGAATAAAACACTGCACACACAAAGAGACGAAGCAGAAGAACGAGGAAGTTACAGCCATGGCGATGCAGTCTGTAATAGAGTGATCCTATGTTGTCTGTTTTCATCTCCTGGTGAATGTTGGCTATAGCGTTATGGGGTTGCTTTTCGATTGGCCAACGATTTACGTGGTGTTGTGCACCTGACGGCAAGTGACTAGCGCCAGTACGCAAATGGCTGAACAAAGGTTACACAAATACTGAAAGGTAAGTGTTGTTGTTTTGTTTATTTTAATAACCAGCAAACACAGTACAGTTAGTAGAACAACTGTGTTTTTATTACTGTGTATTTGATAGGTGCCGTCTGAAATTGGGTGTCATCAGCATAACAGTGAAAGCTAATACCGTATTTGCGTATGACGTCACCCAGCGGCAGCATGTAGATGCTGAAGAGTGCAGGGCCAAGGACCGAACCCTGGGGAACTCCACACGTTACCTTAACGTAGTCCGAGGTAATACTGTTATGGGAGACGCACTGCACCCTGTCAGTAAGATAAGAGCTAAACCAAGACAGGGCTAAGTCTGACATACCAATTCGTGTTTTGATACGCTCTAATAAAATATTATGATCGACGGTATCGAAAGCAGCGCTAAGATCGAGGAGCAGCAACATAGATGACGCATCAGAATCCATCGTTAACAATAGATCATTAGTCATTTTTGCGAGGGCGGTCTCAGTAGAGTGATTTGCCCTGAAACCGGATTGAAAGGTTTCACATAGATTGTTAAATGCTAAGTGTTCATTTAGCTGCTCTGCAAAAAATTTTTCGAGGATTTTCTAAATAAAGGGAAGGTGAGACACCGGTCGGTAGTTTACCATGAGGTCAGGATCGAGGTTAGGTCTTTTAAGGAGAGGATGAATAACCGCTTTTTTGAATGCTAGGGAAACAGTGCCTGAGGAAAGTGATAAGTTCATAATATTTAGCACTGATGGACCTAATAATAAAAAAAGCTTCTTGATAAGTTTCCCAGGAAGTGGGTCAAGTAAACATGTTGTGTATTTTATTCCATTTACACGTTATAACAATTCTTCTAGTGTTATTTCATCAAAACAAGAGAAACTATTTTGGATATTTGCAGTACCTACCGTATATACAGTCGTATCTGTGTTACTATAACCCAGTTGTAGCTGGGATGCATTGTCTTTAATCTCCTTTCTAATAAATTAAATTTTCTTATTAAAGAACTTCATAAAGTCATCTGCCGAATGGATGGAGCTACTGGAAGGAGTCCCTTGTTGGGTTAGCGATGCTACCGTACTAAACAAAAATTTTGGATCATTTTTATTAAGGCGGATGAGATTTGAGTAATAATTAGTTTTAGCTAATGTAAGCAGACGTTTATAAGTTATCAAACTATCACTCCATGCTTGATGGAAAACCTCAAGTTTAGTCGTGCGCCATTTGCGTTCCAGCTTTCTACATAATAATTTCTGAGCTGTAGTTTCTTCAATAAACCACGGCCTACGCCTATTTGGAGCCTTTTTTTAACTTCAGCGGTGCTCTACTATCAATGGTTTCGCGCAGGGCGTTGTTAAAGTTGTTAGTGAGGTTATCAATAGAGCCCACATACTTTGGGAATGGTGCCATTACCGAGGGAAGTAGGCCAGCAAGAGTCGTCGTTGTGGCAGCATTAATGTTGCGGCTGCTATAGCAGTTATTATTATTATTATTAGCTTGCCGAACATGAGTATGAACTTCGAATTTTATAAGGTAATGATCGGACATTACTTTAGTATACGGGAGTATCATAACTTTGGAAACGGTGATACCTCTGACAAGCACTAGGTCTATCGTATTACCGCTGCGATGCATCGGTTCATTTATTATTTGTGTAAGACCACAGCTATCAATTATAGTCTGGAGCGCCACGCACTGTGGGTCCAATGGGGTATTCATATGGATATTAAAGTCCTCCATTATAATTATATTATCGGCGTGCGTCACTAGATCAACAACAAACTCTGAGAATTCACTGATAAAGTCCGAATAGGGCCCTGGGGGGCGGTAGATAACAGCCAGGCACACAGGCAGTGGTGTGGCAAACTTCATAGAAAGCTCCTTAAACGATTTATATTTATTATTTAAGTTAGGACTAAAGTTAAAGTTTTCGTTGTATATTAGTGCGACCCCCCTCCCCTTTTAAGGGAACGGGCAATATGCGCATTCGTATAGTTAGGAGGAGATGCCTCATTTATCGCAAAAAAGTCGTCTGGTTTAAGCCAGGTTTCGCTAAGACCGATGACGTTAAGGTTGTTGTCTCTAATGACCTCATTAACTAATAACGTTTTGGGAGACAAATATCTGATGTTTAGAAAGCCCACATTATAGGTAATGGGCTGTTTTAAGGAGTTGTTAATAAAATTATCCGTAGTAGCAATATTAATAATGTTGCGTTTATTATGCTCAGTGCACTTAAAATAATTACGACCATATCTAGGAATTGATATGACGGGAATTTTCAGATTGTCTACTTGGTGCTGCGATAAACTGAACGCATCATAATTTGCCACCTCAGTAAAACGCATGTCTAACTCTGACGTAGTCATAGTCATAGCAGAAAAAAAATTATGTGAGTTGTGTATTATTCTAAGAAAATTGCTATGTGTACAGGGATTATCCAGCCTGGCGCTGGCTAGTTCGAACTTAACTGACTCCATACCCAAGATAGCAGGCTCTGTGATTGCCTGTGACCTGGCTTGCTCTAGTGCAGTTAGTCAAATGTGGCTCAATGCGAAATCTATGTTCCGAGACTAGAGGATAGCGCTTTCCTGGTTAGGGTGAAGGCTGTCTCTCCTCAGCAAGCCAGGTTTGCCCCAGAAAGAGGGCCAATTATCAATAAACGTAAATCCCTGTTGTCTACAGAAGCTATCCAGCCACTTGTTAAGAGAGACTAATCTGCTATATCTCTCATCATTGCCTCTCCCAGGCAGGGGGCCAGAGACAATTACTCGATGCCTGGACATCTTTCTAGCGAGATTACAAGCCCTGGCGATGTTTCTCTTTGTAATCTCTGATTGTCTCATCCTAACGTCATTGGAGCCAACGTGTATTACTATATTCGCATAACTAGTGGTGCGGTTAGCCTGTCGTACGTGTTTACTAGGCCTGTTGCGAGTTAGCTCCCTTAGATTAGCTTCAATGTCAGGTGCTCTGCCCCCGGGATTACACTTAATTGTGGCTGGTTTGCTAAACTTTGTGTTTCGGGTGATGGGGTCCCCTATAACTAAAGTGTGGTGCCCGGTAGACTGGGGTGTAGGACTAGCTAAAGGGCTAAATCTGTTATGCGTCTCAACCGGTACACCGTAGCTTGTAGGCCGCTTAAGGCTGCTACAAGCTGGGCTAGTTAGCTCGCTACAGCTAACGCTAGCAGATGTGTCCGCAACATCTAAAGTTACGAAATTACACTGCTCTAACTGGCGGACACGGCTCTCTAGCAGAGCCAACCTATCCATGAGTAAAGTGCACAAA
This sequence comes from Nerophis ophidion, assembly GCF_033978795.1. Classification (NCBI taxonomy): domain Eukaryota; kingdom Metazoa; phylum Chordata; class Actinopteri; order Syngnathiformes; family Syngnathidae; genus Nerophis; species Nerophis ophidion. Next base: position 8,588,806 of record NC_084620.1, read on the forward strand.
GCGCAGGAAGCCATACTGACAGAAACTTTCCGTCGCCGAGTGGAGTGCCAGCTGTCTTCGGGAAGTGGTGGTCACGGTGGCGGGGGAGTAGCTTCCTTCAGACCGGCGCTGCCTTTCTCCGCCAGCCTCGTTAGCTTAGTAGCTAGCTAGCTGAGGGCGGAGTGGTGAGACAGAGATCGGGTGATTTGCAAGTTAAATTGAACTATTAAATATGTTCGAGAAGTTGTAAATAAAGCTGCAAAACAGTTAAAAGCACACAGATAGAACGGTACTTAGCTTTTTTGCAACAAGAGCAGTCAACGAGCAGTCATTCACGTTGACCCGGAATGAATTACATATGAAATACTCGAGTTGGTGAATTATACTTGTCCCCCTCTTAACCACGCCCCCCCCCCCCTCCCTAGGAAGTGGGTCAAGTAAACATGTTGTGTATTTTATTCCATTTACACGTTGTAACAATTCTTCTAATGTTATTTCATCAAAACAAGAGAAACTATTTTGGATATTTGCAGTACCCACCGTATATACAGTCGTATCTGTGTTAATATAACCCAGTTGTAGCTGGGACGCATTGTCTTTAATATCCTTTCTAATAAGTTCAATTTTCTTATTAAAGAACTTCATAAAGTCATCTGCAGAATGGATGGAGCTACTGGAAGGAGTCCCTTGTTGGGTTAGCGATGCTACCGTACTAAACTAAAATTTTGGATCGTTTTTATTAAGGCGGATGAGATTTGAGTAATAATTAGTTTTAGCTAATGTAAGCATACGTTTATAAGTTATCAAACTATCACTCCATGCTTGATGGAAAACCTCAAGTTTAGTCGTGCGCCATTTGCGTTCCAGCTTTCTACATAATAATTTCTGAGCTGTAGTTTCTTCAATAAACCACGGCCTACGCCTATTTGGAGCCTTTTTTTAACTTCAGCGGTGCTATACTATCAATGGTTTCGCGCAGGGCGTTGTTAAAGTTGTTAGTGAGGTTATCAATAGAGCCCACATACTTTGGGAATGGTGCCATTACCGAGGGAAGTAGGCCAGCAAGAGTCGTCGTTGTGGCAGCATTAATGTTGCGGCTGCTATAGCAGTTATTATTATTATTATTAGCTTGCCGAACATGAGTCTGAACTTCGAATTTTATAAGGTAATGATCGGACATTACTTTAGTATACGGGAGTATCATAACTTTGGAAACGGTGATGCCTCTAACAAGCACTAGGTCTATCGTATTACCGCTGCGATGCATCGGTTCATTTATTATTTGTGTAAGACCACAGCTATCAATTATAGTCTGGAGGGGTATTCATATGGATATTAAAGTCCCCCATTATAAGTCCCTCATTATAATTATATTATCGGCGTGCGTCACTAGATCAACAACAAACTCTGAGAATTCACTGATAAAGTCCGAATAGGGCCCTGGGGGCGGCAACCCGAGGGTCACTGGTTCAAATCCCACCTAGAACCAACCTCGTCACGTCCGTTGTGTCCTGAGCAAGACACTTCACCCTTGCTCCTGATGGTTGCTGGTTGGCGCCTTGCAAGGCAGCTCCCTCCATCAGTGTGTGAATGTGTGTGTGAATGGGTAAATGTGGAAGTAGTGTCAAAGCGCTTTGAGTACCTTGAAGGTAGAAAAGCGCTATACAAGTACAACCCATTTATCATTTATTTATTTAGATAACAGCCAGGCACACAGGCAGTGGTGTGGCAAACTTCATAGAAAGCACCTCAAACGATTTATATTTATTATTTAAGTTAATCGGAGGTCTCAAGGTTGGCAAGTATGCATACAAATGACGTGGGTTCAATTCCCAGCCAGGGCCCCAATGCTATTTGTCTGGAAAGGTTTCTAGCATTAAAAACTAAGCATAGTTCATTCATGTTATTGCCTTACTGTGATTAGAAAAAACTGAAAGACAAAAAAAACCCTCTATTAGTATTAATTCTTGCCATGTCGCAGGGACTACAAAGATGAGCGTGTCAAACTTGTGCACTGGAATGCTAATGCATGTGTCTCCCAGTTATTTATAAAGTGTGTTTGTGCTCAAGGGTACAAGTCTTCCCCCCCCCAACTATCCTGTTTCGTCCATGGGCCCCCGCGAGGGCGCATCATGACGACATACACAGGAAGATCAGGTGCAGACGCTAACAGTTGTGAATGATGCTGCCTTTGAACCACCATTAGACGTCCTCCCTGGTGGCTTCGCTGTTGTGTTGCCATGGTGTACAACAGACGCACTAAAAGCCCCGCTCTCCTCCTCCGAGCGGTCTTACATGCGACGCACACACAATCGGCGGGCCCGTCAGCCAATGCCATTATTGCAGCACAAAAGAGCATCATCTTCTAGGTTTGATATGATCAGTTAAGCCACACGCTGGCATGTCAGCCGTGTTAACCTCCTGGGGAAAAATAAAAAATAGGTCACTGTATTGAGATATTCGCCAATCACATCACGCTGGATTAGCACATGTAGCCAAAGCCCGTGGGGATGTACTGTTAGATATTGAAAACTAAAAGTAACTGCTGGATTTGGTCAGGAAAGAGGGGCAAAAAATGAGCTTCCAGTTTCTGACGCGAGCAGTGGGTGACGCCGTCACGTTTAGTTGTGGCCTTTTTCGGAGAGGCGGGTGTTAGGGGGGAAATTTCACAGACGGTCATTTGTCAAAACTGTGGTGAAAAATTACACGGACGTGCTTTAGAGCTCTTCATGCCGAATAATGAATGGATTTCCTTCAAACGATTGCAACCATTTCGGGGACATTCCACTGAATCAGTGCCATTCCGCTTGTCTTATCACAAAATAATCCTCTGTTTCTGTCTTTTTTCAACTTTAAATCTCATTTTACGCATATCGAACTCATAAGATTTGTATTGGTTCATTTCAGACACACCGCAAATTATTTGCCACTTGTCAAGATTTAAAATGTTATTTCTAGAAATGTCCCAATTTTTCTAATGGTTCAATAATGGATTAGATCAGGGGTAGGGAACCTATGGCTCCAGAGCAGTGGTTCTTAAAGGGGAACATTATCACAATTTCAGAAGGGTTAAAACCAATAAAAATCAGTTCCCAGTGGCTTATTTTATTTTTTGAAGTTTTTTTTCAAAATTTTACCCGTCCCGGAATATCCCTAAAAAAAGCTTTAAAGTGCTTGATTTTCGCTATTTGCTTAAGCCACTCTCCATTTCCCTGTGACGTCACATAGCAATTCCAATACAAACAATGGCGAATAGCACAGCAAGATATAGCGACATTAGCTCGGATTCAGACTCGGATTTCAGCGGCTTAAGCGATTCAACAGATTACGCATGTATTGAAACGGATGGTTGGAGTATGGAGGCAGATACCGAAAACGAAATTGAAGAATAAACTGAAGCTATTGAGCGAACAGCTATTGACGCTATTCGGCCATGCATGTCTGCGTTAGCATCGCCGGTAAAATGTGCAGACCAACCGATCAGAACTTTCGCATTGACACTGGATCAACTTAAATCCGATTGGTAAGTGTTTGTTTCGCATTAAATGTGGGTGGAAGGAAACGCTGGATGTAAATATAGTTTCATATGTACATACTGGTAGCCTAAATAGCATGTTAGCATCGATTAGCTGGCAATCATGCCGCGACCAAATATGTCTGATTAGCACATAAGTCAATAACATCAACAAAACTCACCTTTGTGATTTCTTTGACTTTATCGTTGGGAATGCATCTGCCATCTATGTCGTAGCATCGCTGGTAAAAACCCAACGAGGGACTTTCGCATCTCTTGACACTGGAGCAACTTAAATCCGTCCCATTAGTTCGGAAATAGGTTAAAAAAACATATGGTCTTTTTTCTGCAACATCAAGGTATATATTGACGCTTATGTAGGTCTGGTGATAATGTTCCCCTTTAACCTGGGTTCGATTGAACCCTAGGGGTTCGGTCAGTCGGCCTCAGGGGTTCGACGGAGCCTCCATCCAAACCTGACTAAATAACAAGTTCAATGTTTTATTATTATAATCAAATGACAGCAATCTTTTCCATGAGATTATTTTCTAATATAAGTGTTTTGGCACAATTACAATGACAAAAAATGAAACTGTTTTTCATGAGCTCTGTACAAGGTGCTGTTGGAAATAATTTGTACCCCTTTCAGATATCGCATTTAAGTCCCACTAAAACATTCACATGTTGCACAATGAGATGTAAACATGGGATCATGTCTACATTCCTGTAACTTTCTGTTTGTAAGACATATATTTATTAGTATTTCTTTAATATAGTCTCATCATTAAATTAAGAAAAAACATTTAATTTTTCACTAAAGAAGGGTTCGGTGAATGCGAATATGAAACTGGCGAGGTTCTGTACCTCCAACAAGGTTAAGAGTGTGTTTGGGGTGGGGGGCGTGGTTAAGAGGAGAGTATATTTACAGCCAATATTTTCATATTGGCTGTAATATATATATATATATATATATATATATATATATATATATAGTATTTCATATGTATTTCATTCCGGGTCAACGTGAATGACTGCTCGCTGACTGCTCTTGTTGCAAAAAAGCTAAGTACCGTTCTATCTGTGTGCTTTTAACTGTTTTGCAGCTTTATTTACAACTTCTCGAACATATTTAATAGTTCAATTTAACTTGCAAATCACCCGATCTCTGTCTCACTACTCCGCCCTCAGCTAGCTAGCTACTAAGCTAACGAGGCTAGCGGAGAAAGGCAGCGCCGGTCTGAAGGAAGCTACTCCCCCGCCACCATGACCACCACTTCCCGAACACAGCTGGCACTCCACTCGGCGACGGAAAGTTTCTATGAGTATGGCTTCCTGCGCTTTGTGAACTTTACTCATGGATAGGTTGGCTTTGCTAGAGAGCCGTGTCCGCCAGTTAGAGCAGTGTAATTTCGTAACTTTAGATGTTGCGGACACATCTGCTAGCGTTAGCTGTAGCGAGCTAACTAGCCCAGCTTGTAGCAGCCCTAAGCGGCCTACAAGCTACGGTGTACCGGTTGAGACGCATAACAGATGTATATATATATATATATATATATATATATATATATATATATATATATATATATATTTATATTTTCTTACTAAAGTAATATATATATATATATATATATATATATATATTACTTTAGTAAGAAAATTGAAATCATTAGAAAGGACATTAAAGACAATGCGTCCCAGCTACAACTGGGTTCTATTAAAAGTGACACGACTGTATATACGGCGGATACTGCCCTCCAAAATAGTTCCTCTTGTTTTGAGGAAATAACATTAGAGGAATTGTTACAACGTGTAAATGGAATAAAACAAACAACATGTTTACTTGACCCACTTCCTGGGAAACTGATCAAGGAGCTTTTTGTATTATTAGGTCCATCAGTGCTAAATATTATAAACTTATCACTTTCCTCGGGCACTGTTCCCCTAGCATTCAAAAAAGCGGTTATTCATCCTCTTCTTAAAAGACCTAACCTCAATCCTGACCTCATGGTAAAATACCGACCGGTGTCTCACCTTCCCTTTATTTCAAAAATCCTCGAAAAAATTGTTGCGGAGCAGTTAAATGAACACTTAGCGTCTAACAATCTATGTGAAACCTTTCAATCCGGTTTCATGGCAAATCACTCCACGGAGACAGCCCTCGCAAAAATGACTAATGATCTATTGCTAACGATGGATTCTGATGCGTCATCTCTGTTGCTGCTCCTCGATCTTAGCGCTGCTTTCGATACCGTCGATCATAATATTGTATTAGAACGTATCAAAACACGAATTGGTATGTCAGACTTAGCCCTGTCTTGGTTTAACTCTTATCTTACTGATAGGATGCAGTGCGTCTCCCATAATGTGACCTCGGACTACGTTAAGGTAACGTGTGGAGTTCCCCAGGGTTCGGTCCTTGGCCCTGCACTCTTCAGCATCTACATGCTGCCGCTAGGTGACATCATACGCAAATACGGTGTTAGCTTTCACTGCTATGCTGATGACACCCAACTCTACATGCCCCTAAAGCTGACCAACACGCCGGATTGTAGTCAGCTGGAGGCGTGTCTTAATGAAATTAAACAATGGATGTCCGCTAACGTTTTGCAACTCAATGCCAAAAAAACGGAAAAGCTGATTATCTTTCCTGCTAGACACCGACCTCTATTTAATAATTCAACTCTAACATTTGACAACCAAACAATTAAACAAGGCGACTCGGTAAAGAATCTGGGTATTATCTTTGACCCAACTCTCTCCTTTGAGTCACACATTAAAAGCGTTACTAAAACGGCCTTCTTTCATCTCCGTAATATCGCTAAAATTCGCTCCATTCTGTCCACTAAAGACGCTGAGATCATTATCCATGCGTTTGTTACGTCTCGTCTCGATTACTGTAACGTATTATTTTCGGGTCTCCCCATGTCTAGCATTAAAAGATTACAGTTGGTACAAAATGCGGCTGCTAGACTTTTGACAAGAACAAGAAAGTTTGATCACATTACGCCTGTACTGGCTCACCTGCACTGGCTTCCTGTGCACTTAAGATGTGACTTTAAGGTTTTACTACTTACGTATAAAATACTACACGGTCTAGCTCCATTCTATCTTGCCGATTGTATTGTACCATATGTCCCGGCAAGAAATCTGCGTTCAAAGGACTCCGGCTTATTAGTGATTCCAGCGTTTTCCGTTCGGGCTCCAGTACTCTGGAATGCCCTCCCGGTAACAGTTGGAGATGCTACCTCAGTAGAAGCATTTAAGTCTCACCTTAAAACTCATTTGTATACTCTAGCCTTTAAATAGACTCCCTTTTTAGACCAGTTGATCTGCCGTTTATTTTCTTTTTCTCCTATGTCCCACTCTCCCTTGTGGAGGGGGTCCGGTCCGATCCGGTGGCCATGTACTGCTCGCCTGTGTATCGGCTGAGACATCACTGCCCTGCTGGTCCGCCTCCGCTTGGGATGTTTTCCTGCTGGCTCCGCTGCGAACGGGACTCTCGCTGCTGTGTTGGATCCGCTTTGGACTGGAGTCTTGCGACTGTGTTGGATCCATTATGGATTGAACTTTCACAGTATCATGTTAGACCCGCTCGATATCCATTGCTTTCCTCCTCTCCAAGGTACTCATAGTCATCATTGTCACCGACGTCCCACTGGGTCATTATTGTCACCGATGTCCCACTGGGTGTGAGTTTTCCTTGCCCTTATGTGGGCCTACCGAGGATGTCGTAGTGGTTTGTTTGTGGTTTGTGCAGCCCTTTGAGACACTAGTGATTTAGGGCTATACAAGTAAACATTGATTGATTGATTGATATATATATATATACATGTGTATGAAATACTTAACTTTCAGTAAATTCTACCTATATATATTTATTTTACTATATATATATATATATATATATATATATATATATATATATATATATATATAAATAAAATAAATAGTTGAATTTCAGACGGAACCTATCAAATACACAGTAATAAAAACACAGTTGTTCAACTAACTGTACTGTGCTTGCTGGTTACTAAAAAAAAAAACACTTACCTTTCACTATTTGAGTAACGTCAATTCCGAGTTTCCAGAAGATGGCGCCAGTATGTGCTTTGCCCTGCCGTCTCTCGCTGTCAGCTCCGTTCGTTTTTGTGTTGTTTGCGTCTATTTTCGACGTCCCAGTCAGTTTTTTCACCTGGCCGGATTCCTGCCTTCCTTTCCCGCCTCGTGGCTCCCCGCCCCTACCACCTGCGGGCTGTGTGTCGGGCCCCACCTGGACTTCTGCCTTCGGAGTGTTCCTACTTTAATTCTCCGCGGCCGTCTGGTTGAAAAGGAGGAGGATTAGCAGTCGTTTTTAAAAATGACTTTAAATGCCGTCCGATCCGCCTGCAATCCTCCTTTTCAAGCTTCGAACTGTGCATGTTTGAGCTGGAGGGGGCGTGGCCTCCAGCTCTAGCTGAATTTCGGGAGGTTTTCGGGAGAGGCGCTGAATTTCGGGAGTCTCCTGGAAATCCCGGAAGGGTTGGCAAGTACGTGTAACCTGCTCTGTGTATTATCAGTATGGCTTTCTTCTGCAAGATTCACAAGTGCTTGTAATGTCATACTGTAATTATTCCCCGACACTTCCTTGCAGTAAGTATAATTTGGCAAAATTATTGAGTAATAGTGTATGTAATGACTTTTTATCCAAAAAAAAATGCTTTTCCTGACTTACTAGTACTATACTTCTTGAGACTTTTTCGCACACAGGATGTACAGTATATGTAATTTCCAGTTAAATTGTTGATATAAATATTTTACTTATTCTTTCAATAGTTTTGCCATACAACTTAAATTCAACGTTCTTGTGTTTTTCATATTTCCAACCATTATGAACTTTGTTTCTTACAAATTTAAACTGAACTTGTTTGCATCAAACCACAGTTTTATCTTCTCCAGTTCTATTTTGATTTTTCTGCACTGGAGATCACGCCCTGAAAAAAACACATTAGTACATAAGTTGTTAGTCTTTGACTTTACATTATAATCTTTGTATTAGCGTCAATAATTATATTTTGTCTTTTGTAGATCAAAAATGTTAACATTGAAAAAACAACTATCCAAATGAGATACGTGACGGTGTGGTGAAGTTGGTAGAGTGGCTGTGCCAGCAATCTGAGGGTTACTGGTTCAATCCCCACCTTCTACCATCCTAGTCACGTCCGTTGTGTCCTTGGGCAAGACACTTCACCCTTGCTCCTGACTCCTGATGGGTCCTGGTGAGCGCTTTGCATGGCAGCTCCCGCCATCAGTGTGTGAATGTGTGTGTGAATGGGCGAATGTGGAAATACTGTCAAAGCGCTTTGGGCTCCTTATTAGGGCGCAGAAAAGCGTCATACAAGTGCAACCCATTTACCATTTACCAATCTTGCTTAAAGAAAATTTCGCAAAAATTCCGAGGATGCTTGATAAAATAATTGCTTGTTGAACGATGCTTGTTTTTTAGAATAAAATACTTATTTCTGTGTTTAAAATCCTGCTAATTTCTACATGTAAACATTGTAATCTAGGATGTCTTATCGAGTAAAAATAACTAGCTTGATAGACAGATAATTTTACTAGAATTTAGTACATATGTCCTAAAATCCAGTCTATTTTAAATAGTGACAGAACTTTTTGCAGTGCACGGTTCCTATTCCAAAGATGTTTCATTTGAAAAACAGGACTGAAAGTAACAAGAGTGAGTTTTTAGCTATCAATGAGCAAATACATTAAATATAACCACAAGGTATTTATGCTGGTAAAATGACAAAAAAACATGTTTAAAAACAAATAAAAATGTAGGTAACAGGAATGTGCAGAGATTTTTACGCCGCCAAACTATGGAATGTACAGAAAAAAAAATGTGTTACTTAGGCTGCAGGGATCCAAATGATGCAACTTCCTGTGGACCACGTGACTTGCGGACTATGCCACATTTTCTGAAGGGATAATGTGTTGGGGTGTCAGGACTGAATGAAAAGATGACTAATGTGAATTTGAACAGAACTTGTTTGTATGTTTTTAAAGGCGGCATAGTTCGGTGGGTAGAGTGGCCGTGCCAGCAACTTGAGGGTTCCAGGTTCGATCCCCGCTGCCGCCATCCTAGTCACTGGTAAGACAATTTACCCACCTGCTCCCAGTGCCAGCCACACTGGTTTAAATGTAACTTAGACAATGAGTTTCACTATGTAAAGCGCTTTGAGTCACTAGAGAAAAGCGCTATATAAATACAATTCAAACCATTTTAATAAAGGAATTAAACAAAGTGGGAAATTACACACATACCTGACATGAGGCTGCTGGATATCGTGTTGCTTCTCATTCTCAGGTGTCTGTGTAGCAGTTGAAGAGGATGAGGGCGTGGCTTCCTGGTTTCAAGTTTCAAGTTTGTTTAAGGTTTATTCACAATACCATATAACAATTACAATAGTGGTGAATGTCCTCATTTAAAGATGTTGGTACGTGAAAGGGTCGCCCAAATAAGCTAGAAGAAGCTTTTTACAGGGGGTCCAGAGGACAGTATATACATGGAAGGATGAAACATGGTAGCAAGCAAAAAAACAAAAAAAAAAAATAACAACACTATATGATAAACAGAAGATAATAGTACTAAAGCAAGCATACACATACATACATACATTCATTCAACCATGCAAAACCCAACAGTAGTCTACCCCACATGGGGCATTAAAGATAGGTGGTTAATAGGTAAGTTTTCAGTTTCTTTTTGAAGTTGGAGAATGGATACAGCATCTAGAGCAGGGGTGTCAAACTCAAATACAGAGTGGGCCAAAATTTAAAACTGAACAAAGCCGCGGGCCAAGGTTGAACAAATTAACCTTTTAATAGGGACCCAAACAAGTTTTGCAATGAATATTGAACAAGCAAGGCTTAAATAGGGCAGCACGGTGCGACAGGGGTTAGTGCATCTGCCTCACAATACGAAGGTCCTGAGTAATCCTGGGTTCAATCCCGGGCTCGGGATCTTTCTGTGTGGAGTTTGCATGTTCTCCCCGTGACTGCGTGGGTTCCCTCCGGGTACTCGGGCTTCCTCCCATGGAACAGGCAGAGCTTATATAACGTAATAGTGCAAAATCAACTTTAAAAAAACATCTGTGGTATATTAAATAAAATTTAATTAAAAAGATGAATGCCTCTTTTCTATTTGCAGCCTTCTGAGGTAAATATCAACATTAACTTTTTCCACAGGCTAATAAATTCGAAAATAAAATAAAAATGAGGTGGGCGGGGTTTGGTGGTAGCGGGGTGTGTGTATTGTAACGTTCCGGACGAGTTAGTGCTGCAAGGGCTTCTGGTTATTTGTTCTGTTGTGTTTATGTTGTGTTACGGTTTGGGTCTTCTCCCGAAATGTGTTTTGTCATTCTTGTTTGGTGTGGGTTCACAGTGTGACGCATATTTGTAACAATGTTAAAGTTTTTTATATGGCCACCCTCAGTGTGACCTGTATGGCTGTTGATCAAGTATGCGTGGCATTCGCATATGTGTGTGTGAAAGCCGCATATATTATGTGACTTGGCCAGCACGCTGTTTATATGGAGGAAAAGAGGACATGACGACATGTTGTAGAGGATGCTAAAGGCAGTGCCTTTAAGGCACGCTCCCAATATTGTTGTCCGGGTGGAAATCGGGAGAATGGTTTCCCAGGGAGATTTTCGAGAAGGGCACTAAACTTCGGGAGTCTCCCGGGAAAATCGGGAGGGTTGGCAAGTATGAGTATTAGCGGTGAATTTGGTGTTACCGGCGGGCCAGCTCTAATGTTAATTTGATATTGCCTCAAGGGCCAAATGAAATTAAACGGCGGGCCAATTTTGGCCCGCGGGCTAGAGTTTGACACGCATGATCTAGAGGCTCTCATTAAGTTGGTTTCGAATCTTTGGTCCCCTGAATACGACACTTGGAGCGGTACAAGCCAGTAAACGATGTTTACCTGTTATCAGATCTAAGTTACGAGTGTTGTGGGCATGCTGGGGATGGTAGATAGGAACCAAGCTACAGAGCCTAAGATTCAGCCTGTAAATGACTTGATAGGTTAAACAAGCATTTTGATAAATATTGAACTCTGTCAGTCTTAAGAGATGATATTTATGAAATAGATATTTGGCTCGTCTGCTTGTCACAATGTCACCAAAATACTGTTTGCAGAGACATTTTAACATCAGGAATTCAATCAATCAATCAATCAATGTTTACTTATATAGCCCTAAATCACTAGTGTCTCAAAGGGCTGCACAAACCACTACGACATCCTCGGTAGGCCCACATAAGGGCAAGGAAAACTCACACCCAGTGGGACATCGGTGACAATAATGACCCAGTGGGACGTCGGTGACAATAATGACTATGAGAACCTTAGAGAGGAGGACAGCAATGGATGTCGAGCGGGTCTAACATGATACTGTGAAAGTTCAATCCACAATGGATCCAACACAGTCGCGAGAGTCCAGTCCAAAGCGGATCCAACACAGCAGCGAGAGTCCCGTTCACAGCGGAGCCAGCAGGAAACCATCCCAAGCGGAGGCGGATCAGCATCGCAGAGATGTCCCCAGCCGATACACAGGCAAGCAGTACATGGCCACCGGATCGGACCGGACCCCCTCCACAGGGGAGAGTGGGACATAGAAGAAAAAGAAAAGAAACAGCAGATCAACTGGTCTAAAAAGGGAATCTATTTAAAGGCAGGAGTATACAAATGAGTTTTAAGGTGAGACTTAAATGCTTCTACTGAGGTGGCATCTCGAACTGTTACCGGGAGGGCATTCCAGAGTACTGGAGCCCGAACGGAAAACGCTCTATAGCCCGCAGACTTTTTTTGGGCTTTGGGAATCATTAACAAGCTGGAGTCCTTTGAACACAGATTTCTTGCCGGGACATATGGTACAATACAATCGGCAAGATAGGATGGAGCTAGACCGTGTAGTATTTTATACGTAAGTAGTAAAACCTTAAAGTCACATCTTAAGTGCACAGGAAGCCAGTGCAGGTGAGCCAGTACAGGCGTAATGTGATCAAACTTTCTTGTTCTTGTCAAAAGTCTAGCAGCCGCATTTTGTACCAACTGTAATCTTTTAATGCTAGACATGGGGAGACCCGAAAATAATACGTTACAGTAGTCGAGGCGAGACGTAACAAACACATGGATAATGATCTCAGCGTCTTTAGTGGACAGAATGGAGCGAATTTGAGCGATATTACGGAGATGAAAGAAGGCCGTTTTAGTATCGCTTTTAATGTGTGCCTCAAAGGAGAGAGTTGGGTCGAAGATAATACCCAGATTCTTTACCGTGTCGCCTTGTTTAATTGTTTGGTTGTCAAATGTTAGACTTGTATTATTAAATAGAGTTCGGTGTCTAGCAGGACCGATAATCAGCATTTCCGTTTTTTTGGCGTTGAGTTGCAAAACGTTAGCGGACATCCATTGTTTAATTTCATTAAGACACGCCTCCAGCTGACTACAATCCGGCGTGTTGGTCAGCTTTAGGGGCATGTAGAGTTGGGTGTCATCAGCATAACAGTGAAAGCTAATACCGTATTTGCGTATGATGTCACCTAGCGGCAGCATGTAGATGCTGAAGAGTGCAGGGCCAAGGACCGAACCCTGGGGAACTCCACACGTTACCTTAACGTAGTCCGAGGTCACATTATGGGAGACACACTGCATCCTATCAGTAAGATAAGAGTTAAACCAAGACAGGGCTAAGTCTGACATACCAATTCGTGTTTTGATACGTTCTAATAAAATATTATGATCGACGGTATCGAAAGCAGCGCTAAGATCGAGGAGCAGCAACAGAGATGACGCATCAGAATCCATCGTTAGCAATAGATCATTAGTCATTTTTGCGAGGGCTGTCTCCGTGGAGTGATTTGCCATGAAACCGGATTGAAAGGTTTCACATAGATTGTTAGACGCTAAGTGTTCATTTAACTGCTCCGCAACAATTTTTTCAAGGATTTTTGAAATAAAGGGAAGGTGAGTTTACCATGAGGTCAGGATCGAGGTTAGGTCTTTTAAGAAGAGGATGAATAACCGCTTTTTTGAATGCTAGGGGAACAGTGCCCGAGGAGAGTGATAAGTTTATAATATTTAGCACTGATGGACCTAATAATACAAAGAGCTCCTTGGTCAGTTTCCCAGGAAGAGGGTCAAGTAAACATGTTGTCTGTTTTATTCCATTTACACGTTGTAACAATTCCTCTAATGTTATTTCCTCAAAACGAGAGAAACTATTTTGGAGGGCAGTATCCGCCGTATATACCATCGTATCAGCGTTAATAGAACCCCGTTGTAGCTGGGAGTTGTGAGCAATTTAGAATATACTGCCTGTGTAATGTTTTTTTAAATGAAAGTGTGACATTATTTTTGATAAATCCGACTATAAATAGAGAAAAGAGGAATTGGAGGCTCTGTATTACAGTGCCGCTTGTAGTACGCTGACTCGCCACACTGGGTGGCGTGGTGGCGAAGGTGAGCAAGCAGATGAATGTACGTAGCTTTGATTGATTGATTGAAACTTTTATTAGTAGATTGCACAGTACAGTTCATATTCCGTACAGTTGACCACTAAATGGTAACACCCGAATACGTTTTTCAACTTGTTTAAGTCGGGGTCCGCGGGCTACCATGTTTTATTAGTGAGGAAGCCAGCATTTTTGGTAGAGGGTTTTGTCAGATGCAAGGACATAGTGTTAATGCTTTGCTGAATGATTGATTAAATGACTGGATTACTGGATAAATGGATGACAGAATGAATGAATGTGACTGTAAATATCGAGGATTATATAATCAAAATCAAAGACTTCTCTGGAGTGGTCTTTCAGACAAAACCGAGGTGATTATTTTCATAGAGGATAGAAAGTTGATGTACTTCACATACAAAATCAGTAAAAGGTAAGAAAGACTCCAAATCCATCCATCCATCCATTTTCTACTGCTTATTCCCTTTCGGGGTCGCGGGGGGCGCTGGCGCCTATCTCAGCTACAATCGGGCGGAAGGCGGGGTACACCCTGGACAAGTCGCCACCTCATCGCAGGGCCAACACAGATAGACAGACAACATTCACACACTAGGGCCAATTTAGTGTTGCCAATCAACCTATCCCCAGGTGCATGTCTTTGGAGGTGGGAGGAAGCCGGAGTACCCGGAGGGAACCCACGCATTCACGGGGAGAACATGCAAACTCCACACAGAAAGATCCCAAGCCTGGATTTGAACCCAGGACTGCAGGAACTTCTTATTGTGAGGCAGACGCACTAACCCCTCTACCACCGTGAAGCCCAAGACTCCAAATATTTAGTTTTATTTTATCAAAGCAGTGTTAATTTTGACAGCAAAATTTGATTTAGTTTTAGTCATAGTCTTTTGACTAAAATGTAATTTATTTTTTTGTCATAATTTAATTATTTAAATTGTTTTAGTTTTAGTCTAGTTTTATTTGACGAAATATCATAGGCTTATAGTCGACAAAATCTACAGTAGATTTATTCGACTAAAGGGTAATATTTAAACTTTCCCTTCCATTTCTGAAAGTCAAAGCAAAACAGCGGAAAAATCACCGATACAAGTCGTATTTTGATGAAAATTATGTCTCAAATTTAGTATTTCACGAGTAAGCCGTGTAATGTCTGCGGGCTATAGAGCGTTTTCCGTTCGGGCTCCAGTACTCTGGAATGCCCTCTCGGTAACAGTTCGAGATGCTACCTCAGTAGAAGCATTTAAGTCTCACCTTAAAACTCATCTGTATACTCTAGCCTTTAAATAGACCTCCTTTTTAGACCAGTTGATCTGCCGCTTCTTTTCTTTCTCCTATGTCCCCCCCTCCCTTGTGGAGGGGGTCCGGTCCGATGACCATGGATGAAGTACTGGATGTCCAGAGTCGAGACCCAGGATGGACCGCTCGTCGGGACCCAGGATGGACCGCTCGCCTGTATAGGTTGGGGACATCTCTACGATGCTGATCCGCTTGAGATGGTTTCCTGTGGACGGGACTCTCGCTGCTGTCTTGGAGCCACTATGGATTGAACTTTCACAGTATCATGTTAGACCCGCTGGACATCCATTGCTTTCGGTCCCCTAGGGGGGGGGGGTTGCCCACATCTGAGGTCCTCTCCAAGGTTTCTCATAGTCAGCATTGTCACTGGCGTCCCACTGGATGTGAATTCTCCCTGCCCACTGGGTGTGAGTTTTCCTTGCCCTTTTGTGGGTTCTTCCGAGGATGTTGTAGTCGTAATGATTTGTGCAGTCCTTTGAGACATTTGTGATTTGGGGCTGTATAAATAAACATTGATTGATTGATTGATTGATAATAAACGGGATAACGTCGAGTGAGTTGTATGTTGGGGAAAATGCTCACCTCTGTGTGGATTTCGGGGTGATTCGACTGTAAATGTGGCTTCAAGTTTGTTTTGTTTTTCCCCGTACTCCTCACGCTGCATTTCTTACACTGCGTCTTGTTATCTTTGACGTCAAATATAAAATTTCCCCATATGTCCTCTCTCCTCTTCCCCCCCGGCGTTGACATGTTGTCTTCTGCAGCGCATTCCCGGGTCAGTCTCAAACGCAAACTACGTTTACGTAACTTCCTTACCACGTCGCTCTGATTGGTTCTCTTCCCAAATCCTCCCGCCTTTTCCTAACGGAATGAGTTCCGATTGGATTTCGTCTCTGGCAGACATTTTCGTCTCGTTTTTATTCGTCGACGAATATGTCAATACACCTCGTCATCGTCTTAGTCCACGTAAATAATTTTTTATTTAGGTATTGTCTCGTTTTAGTCAGAAACAAAAGGTTGTTGACGATAACTATGACGAAAATTTTTCGTCAACAAAATTAACACTGGGCTTCACGGTGGAAGAGGGGTTAGTGCGTCTGCCTCACAATACGAAGTTCCTGCAGTCCTGGGTTCAAATCCAGGCTCGGGATCTTCCTGTGTGGAGTTTGCATGTTCTCTCCGTGAATGCGTGGGTTCCCTCCGGGTACTCCGGCTTCCTCCCACTTCCAAAGACATGCACCTGGGGATAGGTTGATTGGCAACACTAAATTGGCCCTAGTGTGTGAATGTGAGTGTGAATGTTGTCTGTCTATCTGTGTTGGCCCTGCGATGAGGTGGCGACTTGTCCAGGGTGTACCCCGCCTTCCGCCCGATTGTAGCTGAGATAGGCGCCAGCGCCCCCCGCGACCCCAAAAGGGAATAAGCGGTAGAAAATGGATGGATGGAAATTAACACTGTTTCAAAGCAAAACAAAACAAGACCAATAAGTATTTGATAATATTTTTATGAAAGTGAATTACTCACTTCTTTTTCTTGTTATCAACTTAATGAGCAACATTTGTCAACAATGATTAGAGCAGGGGTGTCAAACTTATTTTAGATTGGGGGCCACATGGAGAAAAATCTATTCCCAACCCAACAGATTGTTTTCTTTGTTTAAAAATAGAACAAGGACATTCTGAAAATGTACAAATCGTAATGTTGTTGGGGTTTTTTTACACTTGCAAGTTGTGGTAAGTAGTATTCCATCTTTATTTGTCGTTATTAATACTTTCTGAATACATTATGTGATAATGTTCATCAGTCAACTCATGGTTGTTAATTTTCAATCTATCAAGATAAAAAAATAATATCAAAATCAAATGACAGGATGTTATTTATGTAGTTTGCTCATTTTCCTTGACTGGTGCACTAACGTGTTTTGTTTTTTGTTTTTTTTACATATGTAGCATCGTCCACAAAGATACAAAGAATTGCTATTGTGACATCAAGTTGACACTTATAGAACGGCAGTTTCTGTCATTCACAAATTTTGGCTCATATTCATACATGGCAAACTCATCCCGCAAGCCAGATGAAATCTTTTCGTGGGTCTGATTCGGCCCCCGTGCCATACGTTCGACACCCCTGGATTAGAGCAATGATTCCGAAATTACGGCATGTACGTGGGCTTCATCTAGCGGTAAGCCAAAATATAAATTAATTAAAGTACAGTGTTTTATTTTCCTATATTTAAACACAGTGTTACTGTTCAAACTGTGTGTAATGTTACAGTGGCCAGAAATATTAAATATACTTGTTAGATAAAACCACTTCCTTGTTTTTAATGAATATGTAGGCCTCCTATGCTGTTGTATCTTACTGTTGGTCATTATGGTGGTGCTCAATGTTTTCTGAGGTGGTACTTGGTAAAAAAAAAAAAAAAAAAATTTAAGGAACCACTAGATTAGAGTACATGAATTTAAGTTAAAAAAGAAAACAATCACCTGTTGTGAAGGTTACCTTACCTAACAGGACAATAAAAGTATATTTTACACTCAATTTTATACTGCATTTGGATTCCATTCGTCGGAATGTCCCTTAAAGGGGAACATTATCACAATTTCAAAAGGGTTAAAAACAATAAAAATCAGTTCCCAGTGGCTTGTTTTATTTTTCGAAGTTTTTTTCAAAATTTTACACCTCCCGGAATATCCCTGAAAAAAGCTTTAAAGTTCTTGATTTTCGCTATTTGCAATGCGACTGTCCATTTCCCTGTGACGTCATACAGGGTTGCCAATTCAAACAACTTGGCGGATAGCACAGCAAGATATAGCGACATTAGCTCAGATTCAGACTGGGATTTCAGCGGCTTAAGCGATTCAACAGATTACGCATGTATTGAAACAGATGGTCGGAGTATGGAGGCAGATAGCGAAAACAAAATTGAAGGAGAAACTGAAGCTATTGAGCGATTAGCTATTGACGCTATTCGGCCATAGCATGGGTGTACCTAATGAAGTGACCCATAGCATGGCTGCCTTTTTAGCATCGCCGGTAAAATGTGCAGACCAAACAATCAGGACTTTCGCATCTTGTGACACTGGAGCAACTTAAATATGTCGATTGGTAAGTGTTTGTTTCGCATTAAATATGGGTATCTAGTTTCAAATGTACATACAGCAAGCGTAAATAGCATGTTAGCATCGATTAGCGTAGTATGTTAACATCGATTAACCGGCAGTCATGCTGCGACCAAATATGTCTGCTTAGCACATAAGGCAAAAACATCAACAAAACTCACCTTTGTGATTTCGTTGACTTAATCGTTGGAAATGCATCTGCAGGTTATCCATACATCTCTGTGCCATGTCTGTCTTAGCATCGCCGATAAAATGTGCAGACGCTCTGGCACATTCAATGGGGGTCTGGCGGCAGATTTCTTGCCAGTGGTGCAACTTGAATCCCTCCCTGTTAGTGTTGTTACACCCTCCGACAACACACCGACGAGGCATGATGTCTCCAAGGTTCCAAAAAATAGTCGAAAAAACGGAAAATAACAGAGCTGAGACCCGGTGTTTGTAATGTTTTGAAAATGAAAATGGCGGGTGTGTTACCTCGGTGACGTCACGTTCTGACGTCATCGCTACAAGACCGATAAACGGAAAGGCGTTTAATTCGCCAAAATTTACCCATTTTGAGTTCGGAAATCGGTTAAAAAAATACATGGTCTTTTTTCTGCAACATCAAGGTATATATTGACACTTGCATAGGTTTGGTGATGATGTTCCTCTTTAAACATTTGGACTTATGCTCCTGTGCACTGTACTGTTTAACCGACTTTCATCTAGATTTGATCCAGACTGTCCTATTCTCACCTCCGAAACAATTTATCTCAGCACTAATGAGTCATCAGTCACTGTCGGTAATTAAAGATCCAATCAGAAACACCTTGTCAATGTCACGTCTGTACCATGTTTCATTGCCTGGAGACCACTTTCTCCATGCCCACATATTGTCTGGGTAAGATTAAAAAACTTTCAGTTGAGTAGTCAAAGTGGTTATTAAGTGACCTTGGAATGTGCAGTGATTTATGTATGTGCTCAGTTGTATGCAATATTTCATACTTCCGTCATGCGGTGACGTTCCTCAGCTTTGGTGTGCGAGTGCAGGCTTCCCGCCTTGACTAATGGATTCACGCGCCACAGTCTCCCGAAGCGACACAGAATGTGCAAAACGAAGGTGTCAAATGGAAGTGAGAGTTAGCAGCATTATCAGTGTCACAATCGGACTCGGACATGGTTTTTTTTTCTCCAAATTTCATTGTTATGCGAGAGGATGATTAACAAAAAAGCCTGCAGAGAAATGAGTGAGCATTGCGGAAATACCATGTTGATGCGTTTACATCTTGACTTATCTCAATCCATCACAGCGACGATCGACTGTGATTTGTATATTTACTTACTTTTAAAGTTGATGTCATACACAAACTATAAAAAAAACAAGTTTTCTAGAAATTGCATCTGGATGCTGAAAAACTGATGCTTAACTGAAGTATTAATAGTTGGCAGGCTAGTCAGATAGCATCAGGTAACAAATAGTAGGAATCTTGGGTGTAAACCTGCAAAATCTAGCATTAAATTCTAGCATGCCAATAATCACTATGCTTTAAATACTGAAATATAAGACTTTGAGGTCTATACCTGCAAAAAGTAGCTTAAAAAGCTAGCATGTCAAGTATTAATATTGAAGTGTATGCCTGCAAAAATATGTTAAAAGGCTAATATGGTGACATTAGCATGCAAACAGTAAGTATGCGTCAGTATGTTTATGTATATTGTACATGGTCATTGGGATTTGGTATATAGTATATAAACTATAGTATGATACTATATCAGTATATATTATACACTATATATAAAATAAGTAAATATTACATACTGTATGCTATATTTCATATTGCTACTATGGTACATTTTTTGTCGACTTTATACCTGCATTTGTCAGGCTTGCCGCTGACAGTTTGTTTGTGTTTTAGTTTTTCCTCTGCGTGTTTAGTATTTCCTGACCTTAGTTCCTGTGAGCACTCTTATTTTGGTTCAGCTTCCTGTTTGTCTCCCTGAGTGCCTTGTTTACCCTCAGCTGCGGCTGACTGGCACCTGGCCACACCTGGTGTCAATCAGCCCGCTCCTATTTTTACCTGCTTTGTCTTCCAGTCAGTGCTGGATTATTGATTTGTCTTGTCGATGACTTATGTATTGTCGCTCCTGTCATGTCGTTTCATGTCGAGTCATTGCAGCGTGGCGGTAAGCTATCTTTCGGGATCTGTTTGTAGCTTACTGTGTTTTGTTCCCTGCTTCGGTTTTGTTTTACTCTACAAGTAGCGACTTGTGTTTTACTGTTTGCTACCCGCTAGCTTCCACGCTAGGCCCCTTTTAGTTTCTTGCTAGCTTCCATGCTAAAGGCCTTTTTGTTGTTATCCGCCCACGTGCGCGTTCTTTGTTAGTACCCTTTTGTTTGTTCTTATTCTAATATTTAAATTAAATCATGTTTTCCTCTTCAACGCTTGCCTCCGTCTCTGCATCTTGGGGTTCGTCTACAACAAAATCTGACAGAATAAGAGCGCTGACAGGAACTAAAAACAGGAAATACTAAACACACAGAGGAAACAAAGACAAATGCAGAGGAAAAAAACTAAAACACAAACAGTCTAAGTCTAAATATCAAAATGTATAACACTGAGGTTTATACCAGCAAAAATAGCTAAAAAAGCTAGTGTGCTCACGGTGCATATGTATCAAGTACCAAAATATGGCACTGAGATGTATACCTGCAAAAGTAGAGAATAAAGCTAGCGTGCTAACAGTATCCATGTGTCACGTGCCAAAATATATGACAAAGGTGTGTGTCTGCAAAAAAACAAAAACAAAAAAAAAGCTGACATACTAAAGTTAGCTTGCTAACAGTTAGCATGTGTCAACTATCAAAATAAATAACATCGAGGTGGGGGCGGCATAGCTTGGTTGGTAGAGTGGTCGTGCCAGCAACTTTAGTTTGCAGGTTCGATTCCCGTTTGTGCCATCCTAGTCACTGCTGTTGTGTCCTTGGGCAAGACACTTTACCCACCTGCTCCCAGTGCCACCCACACTGGTTTAATGTAACTTAGATATTGGGTGTCACTATGTAAAGCGCTTTGAGTCACTTGAGAAAAGCGCTATATAAATATAATTCACTTCACTTCACTACACCTGCAATATTAGCAAACAAAAAAAGCTAGCAAGCTAATTTTACCATTTTAACGTTAGCGTTCTCGCACCAAACGTGTCAATTATCAAACTCTATTTTACCTGTGAATTTGCCTCAAAAATAACCGTCATGTTAATTAGCATGCTTACATGGTAACAATTAGCATGCGTTAAGCACCAATACGGTATAGCTCAGTTAGTAGAGTGGCCGTGCCAGCAACTTGAGGGTTGCAGGTTAGATCCCTGCTTCCTCCATCCTAGTCACTGCCGTTGTGTCCTTGGGCAAGACACTTTACCCACATGCTCCCAGTGCCACCCACACTGGTTTAAATGTAACTTAGATATTGGGTTTCACTATGTGAAGTGCTTTGAGTCACTAGAGAAAAAGCGCTATATAAATATACTTCACTTCACTTCATCTGTCTCTGGGGTGTATACCTACATGATTAGCACCAAAAAAAAGATAGCATGGGAACAATGGACTTGGAGCATTTTGACTTTAGAACGGTTTGTATCGGTTGAGAAATGTTCCGAAGTATCAATAATATGAATTATGGGAGGGGGGGACGGCGTGGGTCCGATGCCAGAGCGGTAAGCCAGAAACTTGAGGGTTCCTGGCACGAATGCATCTCCTTCCATCATAATCACTGTGGCTGTGTCCTCGGGCAAAACACTTCTTCTACATTAGTCCCAGTGACACCCACACTGCTATGGAGGACCACAGATGGCCATTAGCAACTATGCTATACAGTCTGGCTCATTTGCATTCTGTAAAGCAGATTGTTTATTAATGTGCACGGTCCTGAATAAAAAGAGTAAATAAGTGGAATGTTTTAATGGTGGAATTGGTCGAAATTGGTTAAAACATTTGAAAAATATTGTTGGGGGGGGTTGTTAAAAAAAATTGTTGTGGAATGTGTCGGCGGTGGAATGTTTGAATCGGTTGAGAAATTATGTAATTTGAAAAAGGATCCATTCATTAGTAATTGGAAAAAAATGCAGCTGAAAATTTGGGGGAAAAACAAAAAAATATATATTTTATTTTACAACTTCCTCTCTCATGGACATATGTCTATCAATCAATCAATCAATGTTTACTTACATAGCCCTAAATCACTAGTGTCTCAAAGGGCTGCACAAACCACTACGACATCCTCGGTAGGCCCGCATAAGGGCAAGGAAAACTCGCACCCAGTGGGACGTCGGTGACAATGATGACTATGAGAACCTTGGAGAGGAGGAAAGCGATGGATGTCGAGCGGGTCTAACATGATACTGTGAAAGTTCAATCCATAATGGATCCAACACAGTCACGAGAGTCCAGTCCAAAGCGGATCCAACACAGCAGCGAGAGTCCCGTTCACAGCGGAGCCAGCAGGAAACCATCCCAAGCGGAGGCGGATCAGCAGCGCAGAGATGTCCCCAGCCGATACACAAGCAAGCAGTACATGGCCACCGGATCGGACCGGACCACCTCCACAAATATATATCAGAGATGAGCGGTTTGCGGTCACAACCGCAGAGTCCGCGGATAAACCGCGGGTCGGGCGGGTGACATGACGAAAAAATTGATTTTAAATAGATCCGGGCGGGTGGCGGTTGAACCAATTCGGAAATATATATTGTAATAATCCCAGGAATGTAGGCTCATAAAACTTCTTTGTTTGTCTTGTCTTTATTGCACAAGATGTAATACAACCACACAACAGCTCTCGTGTCTCTAACGCTTTTCCCGGGACAACTCGAACTCTCACTTCCTGTTGATAACGTCACTTCCCTATCCCTCCCGGAAGTCCCACCCCCCAGCCAAGGTCATTGGCTAACACCCCGTAGCCAGCCGCTACATTATACATAGTTAAATGTTATGTTGAAGAGGTTTATTTAGCCTACTGACGTGTATTTATAAATGGTTGAGTTATATAGGCTAGTAGGTAAAGTGTTGTACCTGACAACTCTTGATGGTACAATCCATATAACACGTCACAGACAACGTCACGCTAACATCACGTGACACCTCTGATGAAGGCTACAGAAGCAAGGTAGCCCAAACTTGTCAGGTACAACACTTTACCATACTAGCCTGTAGAAATCAACCATTTATAAATAGTTAAATGTTGTTACCCACTTACGAAAAACGAGCAGCACTCTTTGAGACAGTATGTGGGCATACTTTTATTTTGAAGTGTCTCGTTTGGTCTGTCGACGGATGTAAGGAAGCTACTTCCGGGTGTGGCCAACGAGGTGTTTGTCATTTGTTGGTATTTTACTTGGTAACATGTTTGATCCACATGCAGTGCATGTTATTATTTTTACGTTTGTAACCTGCTTTATTTATTACAGTTTTCACGGTGAATTTGAAGGGAAAGTAAGCCTTCAAATAAATCAGTTCAAGAAAGCCATTGTGTCTGTGCTATTTGGAGGGAGCTACACTTTCTAACCTCACTAATGCCTTGCATCGTTTATATCAGATATATAACAACGGGCGGGTGGCGGGCGGGTGTGGCTTTGATGAAATGTTGGTTCGGGTGGATTTGCAGGTGGATGACAACTTTAGTGATGTGGTTGCGGTTGATATAATTGCCTATCCGCGCATCTCTAATATATATGTTGATACTCACATACTGTGGGTATTAAATCAATCAATCAATCAATCAATCAATCAATGTTTACTTATATAGCCCTAAATCACTTGTGTCTCAAAGGGCTGCACAAACCACCACGACATCCTCGGTAGGCCCACATAACGGCAAGGAAAACTCACACCCAGTGGGACGTCGGTGACAATGATGACTATGAGAACCTTAGAGAGGAGGAAAGCAATGGATGTCGAGCGGGTCTAACATGATACTGTGAAAGTTCAATCCACAATGGATCCAACACAGTCGCGAGAGTCCAGTCCAAAGCGGATCCAACACAGCAGCGAGAGTCCCGTTCACAGCGGAGCCAGCAGGAAACCATCCCAAGCGGAGGCGGATCAGCAGCGCAGAGATGTCCCCAGCCGATACACAGGCGAGCAGTACATGGCCACCGGATCGGACCGGACCACCTCCACAAGGGAGAGTGGGACATAGAAGAAAAAGGAAAGAAACGGCAGATCAACTGGTCTAAAAAGGGAGTCTATTTAAAGGCTAGAGTACACAAATGAGTTTTAAGGTGAGACTTAAATGCTTCTACTGAGGTGGCATCTCGAACTGTTACCGGGAGGGCATTCCAGAGTACTGGAGCCGTTAACTTACTAAGGCCTGGATGTGAATGATACAAGGACTGCAAAATTAATGAGTGGATAATCCCAAAAAAACGGCACTAATCATGTGAAGTGAATTATATTTATATAGTGCTTTTTTCTCTAGTGACTCATAGTGCATTGTATGAGGAAACCCATGATCTACATTTAAACTACATTTACACCAGTGTAGGCAGCACGGTGAAACAGGGGTTAGTGCATCTGCCTCACAATACTAAGGTCCTGAGTTGTACTGAGTTCAATCCCGGGCTCTGGATCTTTCTGTGTTGAGTTTGCGTGTTCTCCCCGTGACTGCGTGGGTTCCCTCCGGGTACTCCGGCTTCCTCCCACCTCCAACGACGTGCACCTGGGGATAGGTTGATTGGCAACACTAAAATTGGCCCTAGTGTGTGAATGTTGTGGGCAGCACGGTGACAGAGGGGTTAGTGCGTCCGTCTCACAATACGAAGGTCCTGAGTAGTCCTGGATTCAATCCCCGGCTCGCGATCTTTCTGTGTGGAGTTTGCATGTTCTCCCCGTGACTGCGTGGGTTCCCTCCGGGTACTCCGGCTTCCTCCCACTTCCAAAGACATGCACCTGGGGATAGGTTGATTGGCAACACTAAATTGGCCCTAGTGTGTGAATGTGAGTGTGAATGTTGTCTGTCTATCTGTGTTGGCCCTGCGATGAGGTGGCGACTTGTCCAGGGTGTACCCCGCCTACCGCCCGAATGCAGCTGAGATAGGCTCCAGCGACCCCCCACGACCCCAAAAGGGACAAGCGGTATAAAATGGATGGATGGATGGATACAACAGTGTGGCTGGCAACGTGGATAAGTGTCTTGCCAGAGGACAAAACATTAGTGACTAAATGTAGTCGAACCTGGCCAGACGCTCTACCATCTGAACACCCCCCACCCCCCCTCCACCACCACCACCACCCCTCAAAACACACACACACGCACACACACTTCGGTTAATCATGAAATTTATTTTGACCGTATAAACTCTCTCTTACCTGAACCTGATCAATGCATACGTCAGTACAAAAATGTGGACGCACGCTCCGCCTGGTCCAATTTCACTCCAAAATACAGCATGAAAGAACTGTAGATAAAACTGTTATCCCGTTTGGTGCAAATAAAAGTCTGGTATTTAAGAAGACACGTTTCAAAACATTCCCGGGGGACATTCTAACAATAAAATGGCATTTGTATACACATATTGGGGTGTTTTTCTCAGCTATTTACAATTATGCAGGCGAGTGATTAAACATGATTAATCATAAATAAGACAAATTCCAAAATGTGATTAATCTGATGAAAAAAAATATATATACATATATATATTAGGGATGTATATGTAGGGATAAATATGAGGGAATACTAATCGCGATTTTCACGTTTCAGAATCAATTTTCTTTATTTATTTTTTTTGTTATCAATCCAACAAACCACTACACAGCAATACCATAACAATGCAATCCAATTCCAAAACCAAACCTGACCCAGCAACACTCAGAACTGCAATATACAGAGCAATTGAGAGGAGACACAAACACGACACAGAACAAACCAAAAGTAGTGAAACAAAAATGAATATTATCAACAACAGTATCAATATTAGTTATAATTTCAGCATAGCAGGGCTTAAAAATCACTCATTTACATTATCATTAGACATTTATAAAAAAAAATAGAAAAGAACAATAGTATCACAGTGGCTTACACTTGCATCGCATCTCATAAGCTTGACAACACACTGTGTCCAATATTTTCGCAAAGATAAAATAAGTCATTATTTTGGTTTGTTTAATAGTTAAAACAAATTTACATTATTGCAAACAGTTGATAAAACAAAAGCTTTTTTTTTTTTTAAATCTACTACTCTGCTTGCATGTCAGCAGACTGGGGTAGATCCTGCTGAAATTCGATGTATTGAATGAATACAGAATCATTTTGAATTGGAAAAATATTATTTTTGAATCGAGATCGAACCGAATTGAAAAAATCGATATATTATCGAATCATGACCCCAAGAATCGATATTGAATCGAATCGTGGGACAGCCAAAGATTCGCAGCCCTAATATATATATATATATATATATATATATATATGACAGCAGTAGTTTTAAATAAAAAATATTTCCTCTAAATTGTGTTAATTTTTTTTAAGGAAGTTAACATAACGTATAGGGGGATAAGGAGTGACAAATATGCAAAAAATAAAACATTTTTAGTACATTTTTAGGAGAACAGACAATAAATGGCTATTTATAATTATTAAATATGCATAACTATGTGCAGGACACTTTGCTTCTTAAAACAAAGCACTTTTTTGTGCGTGTTTTAACTCTTTTTCTCTTCTTCACTGCAAAGACTTACATTGATACAACAAGTTCAATGAGACATTTCCTCATACGACTGATTCATATACTCGCACGCTTATCCATTTTCTGGCCCATTTGTCTCAGTGATTTGTCCCAAGCTTCGCCGTGTAAGCCCACCGGAAATCCTTTTGGACTGCAACACCTCAAGGTTCATTAGCTCGTTTTTGCCCACTCACTAACTTGAGTGTGGGACTCAAACTGCTTGGAAGAGAGGAAGGCTCTAATGGAATGACCCAAAGTCTGGCTCGTGTTGTGATAAACACACACATGTATTCTCACAGTACATCAGGTGTGTGACTAAGCGTGCCGTTGTCAGTGTGATGAGACTCGATAGTGCCCTCCCACTCACACACACACACACACACACACACACACTGGTCTCCGTGCTCCCCATCTGTCACCCGCTACTCAGCCAAGCAAAGTGTTACCTGTCAAAAGTGCTGGTCATTGATTGCTACTAGAAGGTGGGCTGAACCCGTCACTATTGAGTTTCAAACTACGGCCACACAGCAAAAAGTCAGTCGTCAAAAACAAGAAGAAAAATAAAATGAAAAATAAGGGGTATTTTATTTGAACTAAGCAAAATTATCTGCCAATAGATCAAGAAAATTTGGCTTGTCAAGACTTTCCAAAACAAGTATGTGGAGAGGCGGAGCCGACGAGCCAACAGCGGGCTCGGACAAATGGTGGTCCTGCCCAAGATGGCGGCTAGAAGGCGGAGCATGCAGCTGAGCAGAGAGACGGGGCACGCCTGGAGCGACACTGCAGCCATCAGAGTCAGGTGCGTAGATTACACACCTGCTCTCAATCCCAGCATCTTCTCCTGCAGCATAAAAGGGGAGAAGGAGGAACAATCGGGGCAGAAGTAGGAGAGGAAACCACGACTAACGAAAACCACGAGAGCGACAAGATCGACCCAGAACGAGATGAGCCCCCACGGAAGACGCAGCCGTGATGAGCAGGAAGAAACGGCACGCTAGAAATTGCCGCGACCGACTGGCAAGAAAACTCATTGATTGAAATAATAAATGAGAGTCAAACATGCTACCATGCGTTTTCCGCGGGGGCTCATCTCGTTCTGGGTCGATCTCGTGGTCTTGGTTAGCCGTGGTTTCCTCTCCTACTTCTGCCCCGATTGTTCCTCCTTCTCCCCTTTTATGCTGCAGGAGAAGATGCAGGGATTGAGAGCAGGTGTGTAATCTACGCACCTGACTCTGATGGCTGCAGTGTTGATCCAGGCGTGCCCCGCCTCTCTGCTCCGCTGCATGCTCCGCCTCCTGGCCGCCATCTTGGGCAGGACCACCGTTTGTCCGAGCCCGCTGTCGGCTCGTCGGCTCCGCCTCTCCACAAAGTAAAATAAGCTAACCTCAATGAACCCAAAAAAAAGCTTAAAATAAGTATATTCTCACTGATAACAACTGTACATTTCTTGGTAGAAAAAAAAAATGAGACCTTTTTGCTCAATGTGTTGAAAAATATTCTTAAATTAAGTAAATGCTAGTGCCATTATCTTGACATAATGATACACACATCATGATTTTGTTTTCATGCTTGAAATAAGAAATTATTACTTTAAAAAAGTAGTTTTATACTTGTAAGTGTTGATGACACAGCTTTGCATCAGTTGATATTCTAGTTTCAAGCTTTTTTTACTCAATATAGGTCATAAAATCTCAGCAACAAGCTGTAGACAGAAATAAGCAAATATCACCTTTATTTGAGATATTTCATTTTACTTAGATTTCAGTTTTTGCAGTGCACAAACCAGCGCTGCCATTGTGACGAGCCAGTTGCCTTTAAAGGGGAACACATTTTTGTGGATATTTTGCCTATCGTTCACAATTGTTATGAGAGACAAGGACACGCGTGTTTTGGGGGGAAGGGTGAGGGGGTTAAAGATGATTTGAAAAATGCTGCAAGTCTATGCACTGCAACAACTGAAATCTAAGTAAGATTAAATATCTCAAATAAGGGTGGTATTTGCTTATTTTCTGTCTGATAAGATAATTCTTCTCGCTAAGCAGATTTTATGTTAGTGTTGTACTTGTTTTAGGGGTTTTGGTCCTAAATGATCTCAGTAAGATATTACAGCTTGTTGCTGACATTTTATGACCTATATTGAGTAAAACATGCCTGAAACTAGAATGTCAACTGTTGCAAAGCTGTGCCATTAACACTCACAAGTATAAACCTACTGTTTTAAAGTAATAATTCCTTATTTCAAGCATGAAAAAAAAAAATCATGATGCCGAGTGCATATCATTTTGTCAAGATAATGGCACTAGCATTTACTTAATTTAAGAATATTTTTCAACCAAGAAAAGTGCACTTGTTATTAGTGAGAATATACTTATTTTACGCTATTTTTGGGTTCATTGAGGTTAGCTAATTTTACTTGTTTTGGAAAGTCTTGACAAGACGAATTTTCTTGTTCTATTGGCAGAAAATTTTGCTTAGTTCAAATAAAATACCCCTAATTTTTGTATTGTTTTTCTTGTTTTTGAACACTGACTTTTTGCAGTGTATAAAATGTAGGGTTTTCAGTACACCGGTATTATTATCAATCAATCAATCAATCAATGTTTACTTATATAGCCCTAAATCACTAGTGTCTCAAAGGGCTGCACAAACCACTACGACATCCTCGGTAGGCCCACATAAGGGCAAGGAAAACTCACACCCAGTGGGACATCGGTGACAATAATGACCTAGTGGGACGTCGGTGACAATGATGACTATGAGAACCTTGGAGAGGAGGAAAGCAATGGATGTCGAGTGGGTCTAACATGATACTGTGAAAGTTCCATCCATAATGGATCCAACACAGTCGCGAGAGTCCAGTCCAAAGCGGAGCCAGCAGGAAACCATCCCAAGCGGAGGCAGATCAGCAGCGCAGAGATGTCCCCAGCCGATACACAGGCGAGCGGTACATGGCCACCGGATCGGACCGGACTCCCTCCACAAAGGAGAGTGGGACATAGAAGAAAAAGAAAAGAAACGGCAGATCAACTATTATAGTACCGCGATACTAATGAATTATACCCATTACTATACCGCCTCTAAAAAGTACCTGTAAAATATTGGTATCGAGACAACACTAATATAATGCAGTAACAGACAAGTTCATAACAAAACGTAATATGTTCAATATTCACAGTATTTTGTTAATTTTAATCATTAGCGGGACTTCCTCCTCTGGGGCATTTATTTCCATTTCCATAGCAACGCACTTCCAACTTCCGGCATCTACTGTGTGTCCCTACTTCCGCAAACAAACATGCGAGTGTGTTGTAATCATGGCAGACTCGGCAGACAACAACGACAACTATTTTTGGCCAAATGAGGATTTACAACCTTATATTTTGGAAGCTGAATATACGTACTGAGGATGAACTTCTGTTTATAGAAGCAAGCACGAAGAGGAAAGTGAAACGTTGGAGCAAACAGGAGTCCAGAGAGTGAGGTCGGCGCGATCTGGTCACGCTGCAAATCTGGAACTTTTTAGCCAAGCTATGTCGAATTAATGGATTGCCCAAATCAACTGGAAAAGTCCGCAGCCAGCTTGACCCAACAGACAACTGTCCATGGAGTGAGTCACTACACCATTGTTCATAATACATGCAGCACATCACCGTACACTACAGTACATACACTGTGGAGCAAGCTGTGTACAAACAAAACATGAAACGTGAACTAATACTTTACACACTGCAAAAAGTCAATGCTCAAAAACAATGGAAAAAAAAAAAAATGAGGGGTATTTAGCTTGAACTAAGCAAAATTATCTGCCAATAGAACAAGAATATTTGCCTTGTCAAGACTTTCCAATACAAATAAAATTAGCTAACCTCAATGAACCCCACAATAACTTAAAAAAAGTACATTCTCACTAATAAAAAAGTGCACTTTTCTTGATAGAAAAAACAAATATGAGACGTTTTTTTCTCAGTATGTTGAAAAATATTCTTAAATTAAGTAAATGCTAGTGCCATTATCTTGGATTAGATTAGATTAGATAGTACTTTATTGATTCAGTCAGGAGAGTTCCTTCAGGAAAATTACAATTTTCAGCACAATCCCATTCAAGATCAGACAAACATTACAGGGAGACAGAACAGGATCGCTGACGGGTCTGCCGGCTTCCAGCGCCCCTTACAAAAAAGACGACATACAGGTAAACAAGGGGGGGAGGAGAAAAAAAATAGAAGATTAAAATAAAATAAAAAAATAAAAAATCGGTCTTAGCCTTAGCCATAGTACACATCCCTCTTACATGTGTGTAAGAGGGAAACATCAAACATCAAAGAACACAAAGGACATTAAAGACATTAAAGCAGCAGATACAAGCAGACACTTCTACATACAGCTATGAATAAAAAGTAAATGAAACATATCCACTGTGGTGGCCTCTGCGGTGTTCCACGCCATTGTCCGCTGGGGTGGAGGGAGGATGGCCAGAGACAGAAGCAGATCCAACAAAGCAACCAAGACAGCCGACTCCACTCTCGGCCAATGTCCAGTTCGCATGGATGAGCGATGATACGTCCAAGGTGACTGAGGTGTCCGACACCTGCTCACCCAGTCAAGACACCGCGGAGCCTTGACATAATGATATGTGCTCGGCATTACATTTCTTGAAACTAGCAAACTTACATCAAAACAATTGTTAGTTCTTTTTTCTTAATGGAAGGCAACGAGGCAACCGCTTGTTACTCCCGGGGGTTACTAGCCGCTCAGGCAAATCATATGGTCTGAAATTGCATTTTCCCATTGACAACATGACATCATCGCGCCAAGTGCGTGCTCTTTCAGTCAATTAGTGCGCAAGGATTTTATATATATATATATTTATTTATTTATTTATTTATTTTTATTATTTTTTTTACAGCCCGGCCCCCAGCTATTTTTTTTTTAATTGTAATCTTGAAGAATTTATCTGAATGTGCATGAACTATTTCTGTTCAAAATAGTTAGACATGTCACATGTTAAATGTTTAAATATTAACTGTCCGTTTACTGTACTTTGCCAACTGTACTACAACCCCCGTTTCCATATGAGTTGGGAAATTGTGTTGGATTTAAATATAAACGGAATACAATGATTCAACCCATATTCAATTGAATGCACTACAAAGACAAGATATTTGATGTTCAACCTCATAAACTTGTTTTTTTTCGCAAATAATAATAAACTTAGAATTTCATGGCTGCATCACGTGCCAAAGTAGTTGGGAAAGGGCATGTTCACCACTGTGATACATCACCTTTTCTTTAAACATCACTCAATAAACGTTTGGGAACTGAGGAAACTAATTGTTGAAGCTTTGAAAGTGGAATTCATTACCATTCTTGTTTTATGTAGAGCTTCAGTCATTCAACAGTCCGGGGTCTCCGCTGTCGTATTTTACGCTTCATAATGCGCCACACATTTTCGATGGGAGACACGTTTGGACTGCAGGCGGGCCAGGAAAGTACCCGCACTCTTTTACTACGAAGCCACGCTGTTGTAACACGTGGCTTGGCATTGTCTTAATGAAAGAAAACAGGGGCGTCCATAACAACGTTGCTTGGATGACAACATATGTTGCTCCAAAACCTGTATGGACCTTTCAGCATTAATGGTGCCTTCACAGATGTGTAAGTTACCCATGCCTTGCGCAATAATGCACCCCCATACCATCACAGATGCTGGCTTTTGAACTTTGCGCCTATAACAATCCAGATGGTTGTTTTCGTCTTTGTTCTGAAGGGCATCACGTCCACAGTTTTCAAATATAATTTGAAATGTGGACTCGTCAGACCACAGAACACTTTTCCACTTTGCATCAGTCCATCTTAGATGAGCTCTGGCCCAGCGAATCGGGCTGCATTCCTGGGTGTTGCTGATAAATGGGCTTGGCTTTGCAGAGTAGAGTTTCAACTTGTACTTACAGATGTAGCAACCAACTGTAGTTACTGACTGTGGTTTTATGAAGTATTCCTGAGCCCATGTGGTGAAATCCTTTGCACACTGATGTCGGTTTTTGATGCAGTACCACCTGAGGGATCAAAGGTCCGTAATATCATCGCTTACGTGTAGTAATTTCTCTAGATTCTCTGAACCTTTTGATTATTTTACGGACCGTAGATGGTAAAATCCCTTAATTCCTTGCAATAGCTCGTTGAGAAATGTTGTTCTAAAACTGTTCGACAATTTGCTTACAAAGTGGTGACCTTCGCCCCATCCTTGTTTGTGAATTACTTAGCATTTCATGGAAACTGTTTTTATACCCAATCATGGGACCCACCTGTTCTCAATTAGCCTGCACACCTGTGGGATGTTCCAAATAAGTGTTTGATGAGCATTCCTCAACTTTTTTCAGTATTTATTGACACCTTTCCCAACTTCTTTGTCACGTGTTGCTGGCATCAAATTTCAAAGTTAATGATTATTTGCAAAAAAAAAATGTTTTTCAGTTTGAACATCAAATAGGTTTTCTTTGGAGCATATTCAACTGAATATGGGTTAAAAATTATTCGCAAATCATTGTATTCCGTTTATATTTACATCTAACATAATTTCCCAACTCTTATGGAAACGGGGTTTGTACTATATGAGTACATCTTATCTATTGTTTCATTGAAAATAAAACAGCAAAGCCCATTTGGCTGTCATCTGTTTTAATTATGAGACACAATTGTGTCAAAGTCATGATTTTTTTATTTTCTGTTTGAAATAAGAAATTATTACTTCAAAAAAGTAGTTTCATACTTGTGAGTGTTGATGACACACCTTTGCAACAGTTGATATTCTAGTTTCAAGGATATATTACTCAATATAGAAAATCTCAGCTACAAGCTGTAATATCTTACTGAGATAATTTAGGACCAAAACCCTTAAAACAAGTAAAACACTCTAACATAAACTCTGCTTAGTGAGAAGAATTATCTTATCAGACAGAAAATAAGCAAATACCATCCTTATTTGAGATATTTAATCTTACTTAGATACCAGTTTTTGCAGTGCAGATACTGTCATGACTTTTCATGTTTTTCATTCAGTATAAATTTTGTTGTGCATTACAAATTCAAACCTGTTTCGTTCTGACATAGATGCTAGCTTATCTCTTGCCGTAGTTAGCTTTTACGACTAATACAGTAGCACGCCGATGTCTTACTACGATAGAAAATAATTTCTCGCTTTTACAATACCGATGTTGCTACAGCTTGGTTATCAAACAGGTTACGGAATAAAGGATGTATTGTTGACTGTTTTTTAATGCATTTCTAAAGGGATATAGAGGTAGAATTGATTGCTCCCATTAGCTGCATTGCTAGAACGAGACAGTTTTTATATGTTAGAAAGCAAAAAAAACAACAACCTTTGGTCTTCTTGTCTCTCATAAGTATTGTGATAGGTAAAATTCCCCCAAAAAAGCAGTTCCCCTTTAAGCATCTCATCAAGGACAATACATACGTGCATCAAATATCTAACGCAGATATCCTGAAAGGTGAATAAACATTAGACAAATAATTGATGATTATGGACGATTACATTATTCGCTGCTAATTCCTGTCCATAGCTTCGCAAAGACACCTTGCTTGATGGTGGTGATGTTTTTCCACCAATCCATATGCTTGTCAGTGCCGTGATATCAATCAATCAATCAATGTTTACTTATATAGCCCTAAATCACTAGTGTCTCAAAGGGCTGCACAAACCACTATGACATCCTCGGTAGGCCCACATAAGGGCAAGGAAAACTCACACCCAGTGGGACATCGGTGACAATAATGACCCAGTGGGACGTCGGTGACAATGACGACTATGAGAACATGGTACTGTGATACTGATGATACTGATGACTATGAGAACATATGAGAACATGATACTGTGAAAGATCAATCCATAATGGATCCAACACAGTCGCGAGAGTCCAGTCCAAAGCGGATCCAACACAGCAGCGAGAGTCCCGTTCACAGCGGAGCCAGCAGGAAACCATCCCAAGCGGAGGCTGATCAGCAGCGCAGAGATGTCCCCAGCCGATGCACAGGCGAGCAGTACATGGCCACCGGATCGGACCGGACTCCCTCCACAAGGGAGAGTGGGACATAGAAGAAAAAGAAAAGAAACGGCAGATCAACTGGTCTAAAAAGGGAGTCTATTTAAAGGCTAGAGTATACAAATTAGTTTTGAGGTGAGACTTAAATGCTTCTACTGAGGTAGCATCTCGAACTGTTACCGGGAGGGCATTCCAGAGTACTGGAGCCCGAAATGAAAAAGCTCTACAGCCCGCAGACTTTTTTTGGGCTTTGGGGATCACTATGTAGGTCAGTGGAAAAAATTATATAAAAAAATACATTTTTAAATAATTACCTTAATGTCTCATGAATTAAGGGGCAACTGCACTCTCTTGGGGGGAATTGTTGCCTATTGTTAACAATATTTTTAATGCATTGTAACCCGTAAATAAAAACCCGCCTAAAATGGAGTTAATGGGAGGTCCTTTAGTCCGCCCATAAAACCATCTACTCAAGACGATTTCCCTTACATTTCTTTGTTTTCCACGTTTAATAGTAGATTATGTTTGTATTGGCCCATCCATCCATCCATCCATTTTCTACAGCTTATTCCCTTCGGAGTCCCGGGGGTTGCTGGTGCCTATCTCAGCTACAATCGGGCGGAAGGTGGGGTACACCCTGGACAAGTCGCCATGTCATCGCAGGGCCAACAAAGATAGACTGACAACATTCACACTCACATTCACACACTAGGGCCCATTTTAGTGTTGCCAATCAACATATCCCCAGGTGCATGTATTTGGAGGTGGGAGGAAGCCGGAGTACCCGGAGGGAACCCACGCAGTCACGGGGAGAACATGCAGAAAAATCCAAAGCCCGGGATTGAACCATGGACATGCTCAGAACCTTTGTATTGTGAGGCAGACGCACTAACCCCTGTTCCACCGTGCTGCCCAATCTGTTAATGCATAAATCACAGGGCCCTGTGCTCCAAACTGATTAGTAACACAATTAAAAAATATAGTCTGAACAATACACACGCTCCAAATCGTTTAGTTGACCTGCACGGTTCTGAGCGCGTTTTTCTTTTTTTCATAAACAATCGATAACGTCGAACAAGTCAACCTTCTCTTAACCAGTGCGAGGCAACTTGTTTACGCTCTTAGATTTATTAGCACGTCCCCGTGTTTATTGGTGTCCAAGGCGGCGTCATGTTCTCTGTGAGGGGCCGCTTGGCCGACGACAATAAAAGAAGCAGAAGAAGGAAGAGGAGACCATGAGTCCAGTCTCCGTGTCCCTCCGCATCCTCAGGTTACTCATCGGTTTCATCCATTATTGCTGGTCACATCTATAATGGATGAGGCAGGTACAATGGCGCACAGTCTGCAGAAACGACGCCCCCTCTGCACCACGACCACCCAGAAAAAGGTCCACGCCGCCCTGGAGCTTCGCCGTCCCCTTTCTGGGTTGTGACCTACATAAACGAGGAGCGGGGACAATGTCTCGGGGAGGCGAATGGAAAATTGGAACCGAGTCAACGTCAGGATGAAAATATTATGGAATGGTTGGATCGTGTTTATCAGTCTAAATGATAATAAAGAACTGATGAGTGGACTTTAACTGGCCCCGTGCAGCACTATGAAGTTCAGACATGACAACTTGCAGACTCTTCTGAGCTACTCCCACCATTCTATTTGCCTTATTTAGCAAGATCCCTCTCGTGTTGGGTCGCACACTCCCCTCCTGCACGTGACGATCCACTGTTTGACATCAAGAAGTAAACTGGAAAGATTCTCTTTCGGCCTGGAGCACATCACCAAGCATGGCCAATGTTCTCCAACCAGACCTTGGACGCAGCATTTTGATCATACCATCAGCGTTTCGGCGCAGCAGGCAGATCGCCGTATTAAGAAAAGGTTGGATGTCCA
This sequence comes from Nerophis ophidion, assembly GCF_033978795.1. Lineage (NCBI taxonomy): Eukaryota > Metazoa > Chordata > Actinopteri > Syngnathiformes > Syngnathidae > Nerophis > Nerophis ophidion. Next base: position 8,625,873 of record NC_084620.1, read on the forward strand.
AGGCAAGCGCTGCAACAACTCAATTTTAGGGCGAGGTGTCCCGTGTCAGCTCACAGTTGCTTTGACTTATTTGGACTCCTCTGGGTGGTTCTGGAACTCGGCTACAGCTGAAAGTAGGGTAGTCATTAACTAGGCTATAAGGACCATGGGGTCTGGCCTATGAAGACACTTTACTCCAAAAACTGTGTTGTCCACAAAGTCCATCCATTTTCAATACAGCTTGTCCTCATTAGGATTATTACAAAGGGTGTCTGTAATCAGCAAAAAACATGTATCGGTTGATAACAGCATGCATGTAAAATGTTTGATATCATGTCCGATACAAGCAGTCTTGCGGAGTGTTTACTTGTGCAACGCATCTAAATGTCCTCCAATAAGCACACAAGATTGGTCTTTACTTCTATTTTAGTCATGTAATTTACAAAAGGTAAACATGGTAGGCGACACAACAGCCAAGCACACAATAGCACACAAGCTAGATTGAACAACACAGCAATTAAAAACAGCACATCTATATATATATATATATATATATATATATATATATATATATATATATATAGGACTGTCTCAGAAAATTTGAATATGGTGATAAAGTCCTTTATTTTCTGTAATGCAACTAAAAACATGAAAGTGTCATACATTCTGGATTCATTACACATCAACTGAAATATTGCAAGCCTTTTATTATTTTAATATTGCTGATTATGGCATACAGCTTAAGAAAACTCAGAAATACTATCTCAAAAAATTTGAATATTTCCTCAGGCCAAGTAAAAAAAAGATTTATAACAGCTAAACAAAATCAAACATTTGAAAATGTCAATTAATTTACTCAGTACTTGGTTGGGAATCCTTTTTGCACGGATTACTGCATCAATACGGTGTGGCATTGCTGAGGTGTTATGGATGCCCAGGATGCTTCAAAAGTGGCCTTTAGCTCATTTGCATTATTGGGCCTGGTGTCTTTCAGCTTCTTCTTCACAATACCCCACAAATTATCTATGGGCTTTAGGTTAAGGGAGTTGGCAGGCCAATGGAGGACAGTAATGCCATGGTCAGTACACCAGTTCCTGGTGGTTTTGGCACTGTGGACAGGTGCCAGATCATGCTAAAAAAAGGAAATCATCATCTCCATAGAGCTTTTCAACAGATATAGTTTCGATAGCCCTATTCCCATAGTCAAGCCACTCCTGAACTCTAGACAACAGAAGTTCCCTCAGTCAGCAATGGTTTGGGGAGCCATGTCAGCTGCTGGTTTTGGTCCACTGTGTTTCATCAAGTCCAGAGTCAATGCAGCTGTGCACATGCGTCCATCTGTTGTCAAGCTCTATGGAGATGATGATTTAATTTTCCCGCATGATCTGACACCTGCTCACAGTGCCAAAACCAGCAGTAACTGGTGTACTGACCATGGCATTACTGTCCTCCATTGGCCTGCCAACTCCCCTGACCTAAACCCCATAGACAATTTGGGGGGTATTGTGAAGAAAAAGCTGAAAGACACCAGGCCCACTAATGCAAATGAGCTAAAGGCTGCTATTGAAGCATCCTGGGCATCCATAGCACCTCAGCAATGCCACAGGCCGATTGCTTCCATGCCACGCCGCATTGATGCAGTAATCCATGCAAAAGGATTCCCAACCAAGTACTGAGTGCATTAATTGACATTTTCAAATGTTTTGATTTTGTTTTGCTGTTATAAATCTTTTTTTTTTACTTGGTCTGAGGAAATATTCAAATTTTTTGAGATAGGATTTTTGAGTTTTCTTAAGCTGTATGCCATAATCAGCCATATTAAAATGATAAAAGGCTTGCAATATTTCAGTTGATGTGTAATGAATCCAGAATGTATCACATTTTCATGTTTTTAGTTGCATTACGGAAAATAAAGGACTTAATCACAATATTCAAATTTTCTGAGACAGTCCTGTATATACGTATACAATATATATATATATATGTATTCAATATAATAAAGTAGCAAATAATTATAGTTCCATATTACTTACACATACAAAGTCTCCAAGGCAGAAGCGCATCCAGTAACAAACGTGTCTGCATCATGAGTTTAACGTCATTAATTATTGTGGCCAATAGGTGTCACAAAAAAAACAATTATCACTCCACTTCACCTTAAAGACAGCATAAGTCCATTCCTGATGATTAATAAAAAAATAGGTTTGTTTTTCACACCCACCATTGTTCTCTGTTTGACTAATTTGAATTGATCAAACCTTTTCTAATATTCCACACTGCAACATAATACAAGTATGTATGATTCTTGCTGTGATGATGTCATCTAAACCAGTGGTTCTCAAATGGGGGTATGCGTACCCCTGGGGGTACTTGAAGGTATCCCAAGGGGTACGTGAGATTTTTTTAAAATATTCTAAAAATAGCAACAATTCAAAAATCCTTTAGAAATATATATATATTGAATGATACGTCAACAAAATATTAATGTAAATTCAGAAACTGTGAAAAGAAATGCAACAATGTGTTGATAGCTAGATTTTTTTGTGGACATGTTCCATAAATATTGATGTTAAAGATTTCTTTTTTGTGAAAAAATGTTTAGAATGAAGTTGATGAATCCAGATGGATCTATATTACAATCCCCAAAGAGGGCAATTTCAGTTGATGATTACTTCTATGTGTATAAATCTTTATTTATCATTGAATCACTTTTTTATTTTTCAACAAGTTTTTAGTTATTATAATATCTTTTTTTCCAAATACTTCAAGAAAGACCACTACAAATTAGCAATATTTTGCACTGTTATACAATTTAATAAATCAGTAACTGATGACATAGTGCTGTATTTTACTTCTTTATCTCTTTTTTTCAACCAAAAATGCTTTGCTCTGATTAGGGGGTGCTTGGATTAACCACTTATCTAAACAAAAGTAAAAACAACTATTGCCTGTCATTCAAATTCCTTGGCGTTTGACCCCAATCCCCTCCTGTGTTCTATGACCCAGAGTTTGTAAACGATATCACGATATATAATATAAATTTAAACGAGACATTATTTTTATTAAGTGGAGGAGTTCAAGTACCTAGGAGTCTTGTTCACGAGTGAGGGAAGAGTGGATCGTGAGATCGACAGGCGGATCGGTGCGGCGTCTTCAGTAATGCGGACGTTGTACCGATCCGTTGTGGTGAAGAAGGAGCTGAGCCGGAAGGCAAAGCTCTCAATTTACCGGTCGATCTACGTTCCCATCCTCACCTATGGTCATGAGCTTTGGGTCATGACCGAAAGGATAAGATCACGGGTACAAGCGGCCGAAATGAGTTTCCTCCGCCGTGTGGCGGGGCTCTCCCTTAGAGATAGGGTGAGAAGCTCTGCCATCCGGGAGGGACTCAAAGTAAAGCCACTGCTCCTTCACATCGAGAGGAGCCAGATGAGGTGGTTCGGGCATCTGGTCAGGATGCCACCCGAACGCCTCCCTAGGGAGGTGTTTAGGGCACGTCCAACCGGTAGGAGGCCACGGGGAAGACCCAGGACACGTTGGGAAGACTATGTCTCCCGGCTGGCCTGGGAACGCCTCGGGATCCCCCGGGAAGAGCTAGACGAAGTGGCTCGGGAGAGGGAAGTCTGGGTTTCCCTGCTTAGGCTGTTGCCCCCGCGACCCGACCTCGGATAAGCGGAAGATGATGGATGGATGGATGGATGGATTATTTTTATTTTTTTTTACAAAATTAATTATCCTCTCTCTAACTTCTACTTTTTAATTTTCTTTTAATAGCTTCATATTTTTTAACATACTTCCATCTGCACTTAAATTTTACTAAGCGCTAATCTGTTGTTTCGTGCTAGTTTTGCGGCTAGCTTGGCAATGAGCATTCCTTTTTGTGTGCTCGTGCTTGTTCTTACTCGGTGTGTATAATGGCATACTTGTGAGAAATGTAGTTTATTTGCTGCATTGCAGGTGATGATTATTACTTTCGTGCATGGAGCGTATCCATGCTGTGTATGATCATACACAGTTCAATGCTAACGGTCTCTGCCAGCCATGGGACCAAATATAGTTAAATATCAGCCAAAGGGTATCAGCTTGTGTGATCGGCATCGAAAGGCATTACTCGGCAATGGTTGATCTTTTTTTTCTTTTTTTCACAGAAAATTTGGATCAAATCATTATCTGTACTGGAAAGTTCAAATTTGAATGACAATAAAAGTAGGTCTAAGTCCAAGTCTATATCTAAACCGCAGACCCCGACTGGCCACAATAGCTATCCCCAACTCTGATATTGCTGTTCTTAAAGGGGTACATTATCACCAGACCTATGTAAGCGTCAACATATACCTTGATGTTGCAGAAAAAAGACCATATGTTTTTTTTTAACCGATTTCCAAACTCTAAAAGGGTGAATTTGGCGATTTAAACACTTTTCAATTGTTCGCTGTCGGAGCAATGACCTTTCGCCCGTGACGTTACAATGGGAAGCAATCCACCATTTTCTCAAACACATTACACACACGAAGTCCAATCAGCTCTGTTATTTTCCGTTTTTTTTCGACTGTTTTCCTTACCTTGGAGACATCATGCCTCGTCGGTGTGTTGTCGGAGGGTGTAACAACACGATCAGGGACGGATTCAAGTTGTCTTACGTGGAGTGTGCATCGATTAGCACAGCATGCTAATCGATGCTAACATGGCAGAAATGGCAAGAATGTGTGGATATCCTGCGACATTCAAAGCAGATGCATTTACAACAATAAAGTCAACAAAATCACAAAGGTGAGTTTTGTTGATGTTATTGACTTATGTGCTAATCAGACATATTTGGTCACGGCATGACTGCCGGCCAATCTAAGCTAACATGCTATTTAGGCTAGCTGTATGTACATTTGTAGCTATATTTGCATCCAGCCTTTCCCTCCACCCACACTTAATGCCAAACAAACACTTGCCAATCGACGGATTTAAGTTGCTCCAGTGATCAAAAGATGCAATCGTTGGTTAGAAGGCGATCACCGAATAGCTTCAATAGCTATTCGCTCAATAGCTTCAGTTTCTTCTTCAATTTCGTTTTTGCTATCTGCCTCCACACTCCAACCATCCGTTTCGATACATGCGTAATCTGTTGAATCGATTAAGCCGCTAAAATCCGAGTCTAAATCCGAGCTAATGTCGCTATATCTTGCTGTGCTATTTGCATTGGCATCACTATGTGATATCACAAAAGGATGCAAAACAATAACAGTGCAATATGTTTTCATAACATGGTCACTACTGCCTACTTTCTCTTGTTATATTCCTATTTTACTGTTATATTTTTATTCCCATTGTTGCTTTTTATTTTTTTATTGCTATTGTAATATTTCTCTATTTTGTTTCCATTTAAACCCCCATTATTTACGTTTTACTTTTTTTAAATTGATCTCAACTCTGTACACTGCTGCTGAAATTTTAATTTTCCTGAAGGAATCTATAAAATACTATCCATCTATCTATCTATCTATCCATCTATCTATCCATCTATCTATCTATCTATCTATCTATCTATCTATCTATCTATCTATCCATCCATCCATCCATCCATCCATCCATCCATCCATCCATCCATCCATCCATCCATCCATCCATCCATCCATCCATCCATCCATCCATCCATCCATCCATCCATCCATCCATCCATCTATCTATCAATCTATCCATCTATCCATCTATCCATCTATCCATCTATCCATCTATCCATCTATCCATCTATCCATCTATCCATCTATCCATCTATCTATCTATCTATCTCTCTAGCTATCTATCTATCTAAGAAAATGGACGGGTGGATTTACAGATAGCAAAAATCAGGCACTTTTAAGCCTTTTTTCGGGATATTCCATGATGGGTAAAATTTTGAAAAAAACTTTGAAAAATAAAATGAGCCACTGGGAACTGATTTTTATTGGTTTAAACCCTTCTGAAATTGTGATAATGTTCCCCTTTAAGAACTCCCAAGTCAAATGTATTGGGACAAAAGGCCAAAACAAATCCTATCATTGAAGACTGGATAACCTAAGTGAGTGAAACTGGCTTGCTTAGTTTTGCTGCTGTTTTTGCCGCAGCTAAGTGAGTTTTCCCCAGACAGACCGAAAGGGTAGTTGCCACACACACGCACACACACACACACACACACACACACAGGTCGTTACATTACCGCTAAGCGTTTCTATAAACATCTCTGTAAAGCCATACAGGCATATCTGACATATCCATCTGCTACAGTAGGGTAATAGTGCCCCCCCCTCCCCCCCCTTTGCACCTCTCCTTCCTTTCTCTCGCTCTAATTCAGGTTTAGGGGTCTGTCAGTCAGTGGTAATGGTGACGGAACATAAGTGTCTATCGTTTGATATCCTCTTGAGAACCATTTGCAGACATTGTTTTTTTTTGGGGTTACGAATTTTGGAACAAAAATATCCCAATAATTCACTATTACCATGTCTTAAAATCAATTATGTCATCTATAGTTACAGAGCTGTCAACATTTGGAGTTTGCAATGCAGTAGATTACCTTGCAGGCCCTCGATACTTAAAGACTTTATCAATGTTTGTTAAAGTGGTTTGCCGTTGAGACTTTCAGGATGGATTGCAGCAGATGTTCTTATGTGAGACAACTCCTATGCATCGATTTAGAGATAATATACACAGCATTGTGCATCTAATTTATCACTATTCTGATAAACAGAGGTGTTTTGTGCCAGTCGTCACTTTTTCTGGCTATGACAAAATACACATAACAGCTGGTGAATGTGTTTTTAGCACCAAATGTGTGTTATTTTTTTATGTTGTATTTGCCGACAGTTTGGTTGTCATTGAATGTGTCCTGAATGGTGATTGGATGAGCAATTGATATAAAGTAGACACTTCAAGTGAGACTCGTGTAGATGTTGTTTGGATTGTTTTAATAAAGTGATTGTTGATCGACCACCTCCTCGTTATTCTTTTGACAGCAAAAGCTACATTACTTCGTATACATTCAAATTGTGTTATGGTTATGTTTTTTATGGTACTGGTTTATTTCAAACATGCATACAATTACAATATGGGAAGTACATGCTGGAATGAGTTCAAGTTGAAGTACCCATTCAAAAGCTAAGCTACCATACTTTATATCCATTCAAATTGTGTTATGGTTATTATGGTATTAGTTATTTTAAACATGCATACAGCATATTTACAGTTTCTCATTATAGCATGTAATGGAGTAAAGGAATAGAAAGAAGCAGATATTTGTATTATATTATTTTATTTATTCTCCCTGTTTACATTTCTAACAAACTCCTGTTTGTTTATTTCCTGTACTGAATCTGTAACACAAACAATTGAATCAATCAATCAATAACTTTATCATAAAAAAATTGTTGTGTAAAGGTTGCGATTCACATAATGAGATGAATAAGATTATTTCATTAATAAGGTTCCTAAATGTTTATCAAGGTTCTTTTTCCCTGTACTTTATAAACAATTTGAGTTCGACTAGTTTCTTAAACTGGATCTTATTAGTACTTTGTTCATTAATCCATTTTCTAATTAATTATTACATACTGGTTTTAAGTATTGTGTATGCATACATAAGTGTGTAGTAAAACATTTTCTCTAATGTTTTAGTTCTCTTTTTTTGAGAACAATGTTGTACATTCTTGAATTGCAGGTTATATTTTGCTTTGTGCATAAATGTTGCTGTTTGCAAATAAACTAAATCATTAAATTTCAATATTTTTCATTCAATAAATAAATTGTTTGAATTTTCTCTGTATCCAACATTGTGGATTATTCTAACTGACCTCCTTTGTAACACAGTTAGTGAATGAAGTGTATTTTTGCAGTTATTTCTCCATATTTCGACACATGGTAACACTAGCAAGCAGTAGAGAATATGAAGTATTTTTTGGTCCAAAAAATATTCAGCTTTATTCATTATGGAAATGTTTCTTGCCACCTTATGTTGTACATTTTAAATTAAATTTCCAGCTTATTTATCGTCTCATTACATCCAATAATTGGATTTATTCTACTCTGTCAATGACTACACCGTCTATATATATGTGTGTACTTTCTTTTCTGCTGTTACTGAATGGCATCATTTTTAATTTTACTGAGATTTAAAGATAACCAGTTTTTGTCAAAAGATCTGTTGAATTCATTAATTGTTTTTATATTGTTATTTGTAAGAGCTTCTGTGTGTTCTCTCCCGAACACAACACAGTCGTGTCTTCTGCAAATAGTAATAGCTTTACATTTTTGTATACCTTTACAAATGTTGTTTATAAAGAGAGTGAACAATTTTGGTCCCAGTATCAATCTCTGGGGTACACCGAAAGATACATTTAAAGCTGTAGATGTGTGTTTGGGACAATAAACGGGGAGTCTTTTGGAGGCTCTGCCAACATGCTTCTGTACAGCAGACTTAAAAAATGCCACTTATGCAAATTCTATATCTGACTGTGTTTTAAAAAAAAAGTCAGCTCATCATGTCTCCAATACAAATGCTTCTTCTTCGCCTCATGTTGCGCAACCCGCATGCGTGTAATCGGAACTACACTCACACATACTTTAAACTGAGTTGTAAAAAAAACAAAAAAACATAATCTGATCGACACACGTGCCCCGAACCATGTCAGGTCAACCAAACAGTTTATTTATTCATAAACCATTGCATTTCTAGCATGCATGCATGTGTTTTTTCTGCTAAACGGCATATGTCCTGCGTCTCTTCCTCCCCTTGCCCTCCTCGCCTCCCGGGGGTAAAGCCCCGATGCGAGAGAGACAAAACGGGGTGTAAAGGGCTCCGAGTTCCCATTAGATCTGCCCTCAACTCTGCCCCATCTGTGCCCAATGCAGGCTAGGTCGCATCCCTGTGGACGACAACTCAAGTTAATGTAACTAATTGAGCACCCAAACGTTAGGAAAACAGTTTTTAATTGCCGTCTGGTACCTTCAATTTAGCAAGAGTCGCCTTCGCCACAGGCAAGCTTTCCTCTCTGAGCTCGTTTGTGCTTCCACTTTTCTTCTGCCTGATATTTTGGTATGTTGTGTGTGTTTTTTTTGTTTGTTTTTTTCACTTTCGCTCCAGTTCCTCATCCCGTGGTCTAAATGCGGGATCTCAGGTGGTTTCTCAGCCTCTGCTATAACCGAATCACGTCTATTTATGTGCCCTGGGTTCTGTGACGTGTTGGATGCTGGCTGCCCCACAAATACGGAGGCTACTGACGGAAAACAGATGGAGATGGTGCAGCAGTGGCTCTAATGAAACTGTGCCGATGTATTATTATTCTGTCACTCACACGTGCACTTACTCGGCTGGATGGGTCGTCGTCCTGACAGGCCTCCGTTTGCACTTGACGTGACTTATTGTCCTTGAGTGGAATGAAACTTGGCCAGCTTGTTGTTAATAAAATCATGCTGGAGAAAATATCAAATTAGGGTAAGTACAACCAGAACCAGACCTGACAGAAAACGATAGCGTACATGCAGTGATGTTTATATATGCGGGGTATAAAACAAAAACACCACGGTATCATTAGGATCTGATCTACTGAATGTTTCTGTGTACAAAAACATGTGCAAACTTGATAGCATCCAAAGCTGATCTAGTGACCTTGTGCGTTAAGGATTGTGTCTCTTAAATGAGCAAAAAAGAAAGTGCCATGTATTTAGCCGGGCGGACCTTAATACTTTCTCAGTTGAGTTTATACCAAAATGGATACATGGATGATACAGTAGAGGATTGGGAGAATGTCATGTGGTCAGATGAAACCAAAATATAACTTTTTGGTATAAACTCAACTCGTCGTGTTTGGAGGAAGAAGAATACTGAGTTGCATTCCAAGAACACCATACCTACTGTGAAGCATGGGGGTGGAAACATCATGCTTTGGGGCTGTTTTTCTGCTAAGGGGACAGGACGATTGATCCGTGTTAAGGAAAGAATGAATGGGGCCATGTATCGTGAGATTTTGAGCCAAAAACTCCTTCCATCAGTGAGAGCTTTGAATGGTTGACCAAATACTTATTTTCCACCATAATTTACAAATAAATTCTTTAAAATTCCTACAATGTGAATTCCTGGATTTTTTTTTTCACATTCTGTCTCTCACAGTTGAAGTGTACCTATGATGAAAATTACAGACTTCTGTCATCATTTTAAGTGGGAGAACTTGCACAATCGGTGGCTGACTAAATACTTTTTTGCCCCACTGTATATGAAAATTAAGCACATACTGTACTGTTTACATGTTGATGTATCCTTTAAAAAGATTAAATCAATCCCCACCTACAACTTTGTGGTTGCCAAAAAGTGAGTCAAAGTAATAATTTGGTATTGACACATCTCATCTGTGCATCTCCTAAGGGTATGCTAGTAATTTATACACGGGAATAGATGTGTCATTTCCAAAATATTACTTTGAATCTCGTTTTGGCAACCAAATTAATAAATACATCCAGACACTATTAAAATATATCATGTATAGGGGCGGTATAGCTCAGTTGGTAAAGTGGCCGTGCCAGCAACTTGATGGTTCCAGGTTCGATCCCTGATTCCGCCATCCTAGTCTCTGCCGTTGTGTCCTTGGGCAAGACACTTTACCCACCTGCTCCCAGTGCCACCCACACTGGTTTGAATGTAACTTAGATACTGAGTTTCACTATGTAAAGCGCTTTGAGTCACGAGAGAAAAAGTGCTATATAAATATAATTCACTTCACTTCATGTGTGCGAACAAAGAACAGTTAATACTGTAAGTAGCTTCAAGACAAGAAAGAGGTTTTAACACATCATCCATCCATCCATCCATTTTCTACCGCTTATTCCCTTTTGGGGTCGCGGGGGGCGCTGGCGCCTATCTCAGCTACAATCGGGCGGAAGGCGGGTACACCCTGGACAAGTCGCCACCTCATCGCAGGGCCAACACAGATAGACAGACAACATTCACACTCACATTCACACACTAGGGCCAATTTAGTGTTGCCAATCAACCTATCCCCAGGTGCATGTCTTTGGAAGTGGGAGGAAGCCGGAGTACCCGGAGGGAACCCACGCATTCACGGGGAGAACATGCAAACTCCACACAGAAAGATCCCGAGCCTGGATTTGAACCCAGGACTGCAGGACCTTCGTATTGTGAGGCAGACGAACTAACCCCTCTGCCACCGTGAAGCACATCAATATCGGATAAATAACAGTCCTTTACAATCTCATTAATACAAATGGTCACCTCTTTCATTTTTCAGACATGGTAAAGGCTTGAATAATTTCAAACACATATGATAAATGGTAAATGGGTTATATTTGTACAGCACTTTACTACCTTCGAGGTACTCAAAGCGCCTTGACACTACTTCCACATTCACCCATTCACACACACATTGACACACCGATGGCGGGAGCTGCCATGCAAGAACCTAACCACGACCCATCAGGAGCAAGGGTGAAGTGTCTTGCTCAAGGACACAACGGACGTGACGTGGTTGGTTGAAGGTGGGGATCGAACCAGGAACCCTTAGGTTGCTGGCACGGCCACTTTCCCAACTCACGCCCAACGTTAGTATCCATACATTAACTACAAATATATGTAGGTGTTTGTCTTACACGTAGTAATCAGTTGTGGACAGCCCAATGTTTTTCTGCAGCCTAGTCTGTATTACGCATATCTATTTCATGTAAAAGCGCAGGGCCACCCCTTCCCTGCACGCAGATCACGAGCTGTGCGCATCCCCCTGCCGTCCGTGGGAGCCGTAAAGAAGCGCATGTAAAAAGTATATTAATGAATAACAGGTCGCTTCTTTGCTGCAAAGGTGTTCCTACCTCTTTCCTATTTTATCACTGATAAGAAGATAAGTGCATATCTCTTGTGGCGCATAGGTTGGTGTTAGTTTTATAAGGCAGACATAACTTGTGAGTGGTGTACAATATATTGAACACAGAGAGTAAACAAAAAAGTAGATACAGTACATAGAGTATATCATAGTTACTGTTGTGATATGGAGGATAGGAAGGATACCCACGCAGAAGAGTTCCTTTGGAATGATCTGGACTGCCCCCAAAATCAAATCACTTGTTCCTTATCCCTATTCCTTATTAATTATTATATTTACTGAACCATCCATCCATCCATCCATCCATTTTTCTACCGCTTATTCCCTTCGGGGTCGCGTGTGGCGCTGGTGGCTATCTCAGCTACAATTGGGCGGAGGGCGGTGTACACCCTGGACAAGTCGCCACCTCATCGCAGGGCATTATTTCTATATTTTCCTCAAAATCCACCCATAACTGTTTGAGTTATGTTGAGTCTATACCAACTAGCTAACTAACAGACAAACCCTATCAAATACATAACCTCTTGGCAAAGGCAATTATTGTATACTGTATTTGATTTAATGAGATGCACCCATGTATTGGATATTTGTTTTTTGGTTTGTTTATTTTGTCAGAATTACAATATAGCCTTTTTTTTTTTTTTCGTGAGTTCTGTACAAACTGTAACGGCCCGGGCGCACACAAGTGGGCATTCATCTGTGCGCTGCGCTGGGCGTACCTCCAACAGTGCACTGGTGCGCGTCATTCCGGCTGCAGCAAGCAGCTGCATTTAATCAATCATTAGCAATCAGCACACCTGTGAGAGGATGAGAGGATCTGCCTTCATAAGCCAATGCGAACATGCATCCTGTGCCAGAACATAGCTACATGTCCTGTCAAGCTTTATGTATTCTTTCTCTCTCTGTGTTTTCTCCCCCTCCGTGTTCATTGTGCGTTGTCCTGTGTCGTGTGGTTCCAGCAGCATTTCTTCCGTTACCACGTCACGAGCTGTGTGTCTCGTCTCGCCGTATTCCCTCTGGTTTCCTGGCTGCCTCTTGAATCTCGACCTCCCACCTATTGCCCCCGACTACCTGCTTGTCTCACGGACCTTCGAGACTGCCTTTCACCTCCCGGACTTTCGCCTCTCGCTCAACACTCTGGTAACCCACAATAGTTATTTCACACACATAGTCGCACACATTTACGTTTGGTGTAGTTTCACACTCCATTATTTTGTATACATATATATATATATGTATATATATATATATATATATATATATATATATATATATATATATATATATATATACACACATATATATATATATATATATATATATATATATACACACACACATATATATATATATATATATATATATATATATATATACACACACATATATATATATATATATATATACATATATATATATATATATATATATATATATATATATATATATATATATATATATATATATATATATATATATAATAAATAGAGCTAAAACGACGTCCCTTCTGTCTGTGGCGTCTTTTTCCCCTGTACACCCGTAATACAAACTTGATTAAAAGAGGCCATAGCGCCACCTGTGGGTGGGGAGGTTTGGCCTCCAGTTTGATTCAATGGGTTTATTTCAGGCCTACTTCTGATCTTCTTTCACAATAAATCCTTGTCCGTCCCATTTTTTATTTATTCTCCTTTTGCGCACAAGACTGGCCTTTGTCCTGCCGGCCATGCAGACGTCGCCGCGCAGCTGCCCTCGCGAGTGCCTGCAGTAAATTCCTGAGGCGGTTGGAAACACAAACATGCCCAGTTCACGATTAAACCAACAACACCTCCTCCGCCTTCCTTTCCGCCGACCACCACCTCTTGCACACAAGCGAGGCTTTGTGCGGCGGACTCACAAGGTCACCCTTGAGATCTTTGCACACCTGTATCATTCGTCCCTTCAATGGCTGGTGTCCGCCGCCCGCTTTTGACCATGCTAATCGGCTAATTGGAGACAAAAAGTGATTACAGTCATTTCGGCAGACTAATGAGACGCTAGCCAAGAGAGGATTGTTGTTGCAATTTGCAAGAGAGCTGACTGACGTCGCCCCTGTAGCCCAAACGTGATCAATAAAAAGACCCACAGGGTGACATGCTTTCCGAACTAAGGTATTATTCACCCGCCCTTTTGGAAAGTCCTCACACATCATAAGTCTCTCACTTCTTTTTCCCCTTCAAAAGGAGGAAGCCTAAAAAGCGCCCACCCCCTCGCTCTCCCTCCGCCCTTCAACCCTGAACATCCACCCTGTGCCAAATTGCTGAGCCAGTGGAAAATGCGACGAGCAACAAAGTCGTGTAAGAAAGATCAGATGACCTAAAGGAAGCAATATTCACGCGGCGCTTGAGTAAGAAGAATCTTTTTTTTTTTTTTCCGCTCCCTTTGACCTAAAGAGGAACAACAACTGAGCGAGTGCAACACTGGCACTTTCCAGTCACTTTTTGAAATACGTGTCTTGGGGAAATTGCTGATGGACTTTTTCCATTTTCTCGGGAGTTTTGAGTAGGACATTGTTCCATGTTTAGATAACTATTTAAACATGTGATAAGAGCAATGATGACATCATTCTTACCGTAACAGAATCTATGTGTCACTGTGACAAAGTCCTCCAAGAGACTTCTAATCCTCCTCTTTAGTAAGAATGTCAGTGTTCAGTGTCCTGGTGAAATGAGTAAAGAAATGGTCTCTAAGCGTTGTTCCTTGAGCACTTACGGAAGTGATAAAGGTTGGCTTGCACGTCTCCAGAGCTTTTCTGCATGCTCGGTTTGGGCTTGTGGTGGCGGATCCATGCTCTATGAATACTGTTGTGACCGCTTGTATTTGATTAGCGGATAAATCAATGAATCAATCAATGTTCATTTATATAGCCCTAAATCACTAGTGTCTCAAAGGGCTGCACAAACCACAACACAAACCACTACGACATCCTGGGTAGGCCCACATAAGGGCAAGGAAAACTCACACCCAATGGGACGTCGGTGACAATGATGACTATGAGAACCTTGGAGAGGACCACATATGTGGGCAACCCCCCCCCATAGGGGACCGAAACCAATGGATGTCGAGCGTGTCTAACATGATACTGTGAAAAGTTCAGTCCATAGTGGATCCAACACAGCTGCGAGAGTCCAGTCCAAAGCGGATCCAACACAGCAGCGAGAGTCCCGTCCGCAGCGGAGCCAGCAGGAAACCATCCCAAGCGGAGGTGGATCAGCAGCGCAGATATTGTCCCCATCCGATACGCAGGCGAGCGGTCCATCCTGGGTCCCGACTCTAGATGAGTGGTCCATCCTGGGTCCCGACTCTGGACAGCCAGAACTTCATCCATGGACATCGGACCGGACCCCCTCCACAAGGGAGAGTGGGACATAGGAGAAAAAGAAAAGAAACGGCAGATCAACTGGTCTAAAAAGGGAGTCTATTTGAAGGCTAGAGAATACAAATGAGTTTTAAGATGATACTTAAATGTTTCCAGATACACCTATCTTTCACTTTGAATATGTACCTCTACTTGCTAAGCCTGCTCAGTGGCCTTGTGGTTAGAACAGTGGTTCTTAACCTGGGTTCGATCGAACCCTAGGGTTCGGTGAGTCGGCCTCAGGGGTCCGGCAAAGCTTCAAGACACACCCAACTCGTTGTGTAAATAAAAACTACTCGCTATTGGCGTATTATGGATACCCCCAAACAATTTTCCCTCTGATTTGCAGGTGGGTAATTTGTTGTGAGTTCATGCACTGTGTTTGTGTTGTTCTTTGAACAAGGTGATGTTCATGCATGGTTCATTTTGTGCACCAGTAAAAAAAAACACAACTTTGTGTTGAATTTTAAAAAACGTGTTTTATTTTTTACTAAAGAAGGGTTCGGTCAAGGCGCATATGAAACTGGTGGGGTTCGGTACCTCCAACAAGGTTAAGAACCACTGGGTTAGAGTGTTCACCCTGAGATCGGTAGGTCGTAAGTTCAAATCCCGGCCGAGTCATACCAAACACTATAAAAATGGGACCCCTTACCTCCCTGCTTGGCACTCAGCATCGAGGGTTGGAATTGGGGGATAAATTACCAAAATTATTCGCGAGTGTGGCCACCGCAGCTGCTCACTGCTCCCCTCACCTACCAGGTGGTGGAACAAGGGGATGGGTCAAACGCAGAGGGTAATTTCACCACACCTAGTGTGTGTGACTATTGCCTAACATTGTCAAGTTATGAATGTAAAAATGTTTGTTTATTTTGTTGACCACGGACCGAAGAAATAATAAACTAACTAACTTAACTTTAAATACAGTGACAAAGTGGCTAAAATGCATCACAGATAATTTCTCTTACGTCATATTCTCTGGCAAAGCAGAAGCGTATGAGACGTGTAGTAAAGCGGATTTACGCCACACCTACTAGAGATGCGCGGTTTGCGGTCACAACCGCGGAGTCCGCGGATAAACCGCGGGTCGGGCGGGTGACATGACGAAAAAATAGATTTCAATAAGATTCGGGCGGGTGGCGGTTGAACCAATTCGGAAATATATATTGTAATAATCCCAGGAACGTAGGCTCATAAAACTTCTTTGTTTGTCTTGTCTTTATTGCACAAGATGTAATACAATCAATCAATCAATCAATGTTTACTTATATAGCCGTAAATCACTAGTGTCTCAAAGGGCTGCACAAACCACCCCGACATCCTCGGTAGGCCCACATAAAGGCAAGGAAAACTCACACCCAGTGGGACATCGGTGACAATAATGACTATGAGAACCTTAGAGAGGAGGAAAGCAATGGATGTCGAGCGGGTCTAACATGATACTGTGAAAGTTCAATCCACAATGGATCCAACACAGTCGCGAGAGTCCAGTCCAAAGCGGATCCAACACAGCAGCGAGGGTCCCGTTCACAGCGGAGCCAGCAGGAAACCATCCCAAGCGGAGGCGGATCAGCAGCGCAGAGATGTCCCCAGCCGATACACAGGCAAGCAGTACATGGCCACCGGATCGGACCGGACCCCCTCCACAAGGGAGAGTGGGACATAGAAGAAAAAGAAAAGAAACGGCAGATCAACTGGTCTAAAATACAACCACACAACAGCTCTCATGTCTCTAACGCTTTTCCCGGGACAACTCGAACTCTCACTTCCTGTCGATAACTTCACTTCCCTATCCCTCCCGGAAGTCCCGCCCCCCAGCCAAGGTCATTGGCTAACACCCCGTAGCCAGCCGCTACATTATACATAGTTAAATGTTATGTTGAAGAGGTTTATTTAGCCTACTGACGTGTATTTATAAATGGTTGATTTATATAGGCTAGTAGGTAAAGTGATGTACCTGACAACTCTTGATGGTACAATCCATTTATCACATCACAGACAATGTCACGCTAACATCACGTGACACCTCTGATGAAGGCTGCAGAAGCAAGGTAGCCCAAACTTGTCAGGTACAACACTTTACCTTACTAGCCTATAGAATTTAACCATTTATAAATAGTTAAATGTTGTTACCCACATACGAAAAACGAGCAGCACTCTTTGAGACAGTATGTGGGCATACTTTTATTTTGAAGTGTCTCGTTTGGTCTGTCGACGGATGTAAGGAAGCTACCCCAAACGAGGTATTTGTTGGTATTTTACTTGGTAACATGTTTGATCCACATGCAGTGCATGTTATTATTTTTACGTTTGTAACATGCTTTATTTATTACAGTTTTCACGGTGAATTTGAAGGGAAAGTAAGTCTTCAAATAAATCAGTTCAAGAAAGCCATTGTGTCTGTGCTATTTGGAGGGAGTTACACTTTCTAACCTCACTAATGCCTTGCATCGTTTATATTAGATATATAACAACGGGCGGGTGGTGGGTGGGTGTGGCTTTGATGAAATGTTGGTTCGGGTGGATTGCGGGCAAATGACGACTTTAGTGATGCGGTTGCGGGTGATATAATTCCCTATGCGCGCATCTCTAACACCTACAGTTATGCTACACTCATATCCTTCCATTTTCATTTTTTTTTATGAGCAAGGGCCAACCGGAAGCACCAAATCCATCGGTTTGAGAGACTTCCACGAATACCTCCGACAAACCTACAGCCGGGTGTAATACCTAATGTACATTTTTTTGTGAAACCTTTTCACATGACAAAAAAAACTAAACTAATGTGAACGGAATCTGTCCTATACTGCAGCGTGCGCTGTTGTGTGTTTACAGAAGTAAACATGGCTCCAATTCTAATAAGTTTCACACCTGCCGTATTTGTGAAAGCAGTTTGTGCAACCAGAGTCATACATTTTCCTCACCAAATTCTTGGATTTTTGGTTCGGATTTTGGGGTGGATCCGGATGCTTTTTGCAACGTTGTATGCTCACGGTCCCGCCCCACCCACAGAGACAAAGCTAGTGGGTGGCTTTCATTCTGCTATGGATAGCTCAGAGAGTTATGGTCACATTTTGATGAAACTTATTGGAAGTGTCAGAAATGTAACTATGCAGGAAGCGGCGTTAGCAGCATGACACCAGGGATGCAGCGACAACAGCCGGAAGGCAGAACAAAAGTAAGAGAAAATTTGATTAACAAAATAAGGGAAGTGCACAAGACAAAACTTCTTTAGAAAAAAACATTCAGTCTCAAAAGCTAACAAAGGCAACCGTGTACAAGGAACAATGATACAACCCTGACAGACAGGCAAATAAAAGATCCTGATTGGGAGCCATGGTGTGTCCCGGTTTCCATTCAGGGACAGGTGTGGGAGCCAGCACTGAGTGGGGAAGTGAAACTACAAATTAAGAGCACTGGACAGGAACTTGGCCTTCCTGGTAAGGTTTATTCAGGTGTACTGGATAGGAGGCTACTCCGGATAGTTGAACCTTGGATACAGGAAGAACAGTGTGGTTTTCGTCCTGGTCGTGGAGCTGTGGACCAGCTCTATACTCTCGGCAGGATCCTTGAGGGTGCATGGGAGTTTGCCCAACCAGTCTACATGTGCTTTGTGGACTTGGAATAGGCATTCGACCGTGTCCCTCGGGAAGTCCTGTGGGGAGTGCTCAGAGAGTATGGGGTATCTGGACTGTCTGATTGTGGCGGTCCGCTCTCTGTATGATCAGTGCCAGAGCTTGGTCCGCATTGCCGGCAGTAAGTCGGACACGTTTCCAGTGAGGGTTGGACTCCGCCAAGGCTGTCCTTTGTCACCGATTCTGTTCATAACTTTTATGGACAGAATTTCTAGGCGCAGTCAAGGCGTTGAGGGGATCTGGTTTGGTGGCTGCAGGATTAGGTCTCTGCTTTTTTGCGGATGATGTGGTCCTGATGGCTTCACCTGGCCAGGATCAGCTCTCACTAGATCGGTTTGCAGCCGAGTGTGAAAGGACTGGGATGAGAATCAGCACCTCCAAGTCCGAGTCTATGGTTCTCGCCCAGAAAAGGGTGGAGTGCCATCTCCAGGTTGGGGAAGAGACCCTGCCCCAAGTGGAGGAGTTCTAGTACCTCGGAGTCTTGTTCCCGGGTAAGAGAAGAGTGGATCGTGAGATCGACAGGCGGATTGGTGCGGCTTCTACGCTGTATTGATCCGTTGGGAAGAAGAAGGAGCTGAGCCGGAAGGCAAAGCTCTCAATTTACCGTTCGATCTACGTTCCCATTCTCACCTATGGTCATGAGCTTTGGGTTATGACCGAAAGGACAAGATCACGTGTGCAACCGGCCGAAATGAGTTTCCTCCGCCGGGTGGCGGGGCTCTCACTTAGGGATAGGGTGAGAAGCTCTGTCATCCGGGGGGGGGGGCTCGAAGTAGAGCAGCTGCTCTTCCATATCGAAAGGAGCCAGATGAGGGGGTTCAGGCATCTGGTTAGGATGCCACCCGAACGCCTCCCTAGGGAGGTGTTTAGGGCACGTCCAACCGGTAGGAGGCCACGGGGAAGACCCAGGACACGTTGGGAAGACTATGTCTCCCGGCTGGCCTGGATACACCTCGGAATCCCCTGGGAAGAGCTGGACGAAGTGGCTGGGGAGAGGGAAGTCTGGCCTTCCCTGCTTAGGCTGCTGCCCCCGCGACCCGACTTCGGATAAGCGGAAGAAGATGAATAGATGGATGAATGGATGGATGGACAGGAGCTTAAACACCACACAAAAAACAACAACACACACTGTCACCGGAGTATGACAAGAAATGGGTTAAGGAATAAACATGTGATTACATTTTGGGGCTGATCCGGATTACAGTCCGGATTCAGGTCTTTTTGTTTATTAGGAGACAGAGCCTGGCAGAGGTCTATGCTCGCCAAGTGATTCTCTAGTTAGAAATGGAACGGCTCCTAGATCCCTTCACATAGAGTTACAGCCAAACTCTATGTTTTGAATAATAATACCAATAAAATGAAAATGAAATGCAATTACATTTAAAAAAACGGCAGCCTACAATTAAGTAGGATTTAAGAAGAAGAGCTGCAGCAACCATGTTCTCATTGTGGCACTTGCTCTTGAACCTTTAATTATTAGTCAAGCTGGCTTGTCTCATGGCGCAGCAATTAAAGTTCTATGTTGGGACGAGCACACACACACACACACACACACACACACACACACACACACACACACACCAAACCACAGCTAATTTGGTTTGTCCACAAATACTTTTTCCACTTTTTTTGAATTCCCGAAACTCTGTAAAAGTAGGCGGTTTTGTTTTCCATGCTTTCAGACTTTTTTCGGGCACGCCCTGTCACTCATGATGACGCCGCCGTGAGAGCAATGAGAAGCAGTGACGAAGCACGCTGCAACTCATTAGCATGCACAAGGACTAATGGCACTTGACATTCACTGTAGTTCAGGAGACGCTCCGGAGCATATGGCAAGTTTCCACCTGGCAACCCAGGCACCAAACAAGACAACAGCTGTGGGCTAAATTACTGAGCTCCCCAATGTGAAACATCACATTTCCATCCGCATCAAGAATGGGATATTATTTCTTTTGAGGGGGGGATAAATCAGAATATCAGTCGTTATTGTCCATATGAATACCCCATCGGACCCACCGTGCGTGGCGCTTCAGACTATAATTGATAGCTGTGGTCTTACACAAATAATAAATGAAATCACGTATCGCAACGGTAATACGATAGACCTAGTGCTTGTCAGAGGTATCACCGTTTCCAAAGTTATGATACTCCCGTATACTAAGGTAATGTCTGACCATTACCTTATAAAATTCGAAGTTCAGACTCATGTTCAGCAAGCTAACAATAATAATAACTGCTATAGCAGCCGCAACATTAATGCTGACCTACTGCCCTCGGTAATGGCACCATTCCCAAAGTATATGGGCTCCATTGATAACCTCACTAACAACTTTAACGATATCCTGCGCGAAACCATTGATAGTATAGCAGCGCTGAAGTTAAAAAAGGCTCCAAAAAGGCATACGCCGTGGTTTACAGAAGAAACTAGAGCTCAGAAATTATCATGTAGAAAGCTGGAACGCAAATGGCGCGCGACTAAACTTGAGGTGCACCATCAAGCATGGAGTGATAGTTTAATAACTTATAAACGCATGCTTACCTTAGCTAAAGCTGAATATTACTTAAATCTCATCCGCCTTAATAAAAACGATCCGACATTTTTGTTTAGTACGGTAGCATCGCTAACCCAACAAGGGACTCCTTCCAGTAGCTCCACCCACTCAGCTGATGACTTTATGAATTTCTTTAATAAGAAAATTTAACTCATTAGAAAGGAGATTAAAGGCAATGTGTCCCAGCTACAACTGGGTTCTATTAACACGGATACGACTGTGTATATATACTGCCCTCCAAAATAGTTTCTCTCGTTTTGATGAAATAACATTTGAAGAATAGTTACAATGTGTAAATGGAATAAAACAAACAACATGTTTACTTGACCCACTTCCTGGGAAACTTATCAAGGAGCTCTATGTATTATTAGGTCCATCAGTGCTAAATATTATAAACTTATCACTTTCCTCTGGCACTGTTCCCCTAGCATTCAAAAAAGTGGTTATTCATCCTCTCCTTAAAAGACCTAATCTCGATCCTGCCCTCATGGTAAACTACCGACCGGTGTCTCACCTTCCCTTTATTTTGAAAATCTTAGAAAAAATTGTTGCAGAACAGCTAAATGAACACTTAGCATTTAACAATCTGAAACCTTTCAATCCGGTTTCAGGGCAAATCACTCTACGGAGACAGCCCTCGCAAAAATGACTAATGATCTATTGCTAACGATGGATTCTGATGTGTCATCTATGTTGCTGCTCCTCGATCTTAGCGCTGCTTTCGATACCGTCGATCATAATATTTTTTTACAGCGTATCAAAATACGAATTGGTATGTCAGACTTAGCCCTGTCTTGGTTTAACTCTTATCTTACTGACAGGATGCGGTGCGTCTCCCATAACAATGTGACCTCGGACTACGTTAAGGTAACGTGTGGAGTTCCCCAGCGTTCGGTCCTTGGCCCTGCACTCTTTAGCATCTACATGCTGCCACTCGGTGACATCATACGCAAATACGGTGTTAGCTTTCACTGTTATGCTGATGACACCCAACACTACATGCCCCTAAAGCTGACCAACACGCCGGATTGGAGTCAGCTGGAGGCGTGTCTTAATGAAGTAAACAATGGATGTCCGCTAACTTTTTGCAACTCAATGCCAAAAAAACAGAAATGCTGATTATCGGTCCTGCTAGACACCGACTTCTATTTAATAATCCAACTTTAACATTTGACAACCAAACAATTAAACAAGGCAACTCGGTAAAGAATCTGGGTATTATCTTCAACCCAACTCTCTCGCTTGAGTCACACATTAAAAGCGTTACTAAAACGACCTTCTTTCATGTCCGTTATATCGCTAAAATTTGCTCCATTTTGTCCACTAAAGACGCTGAGATCATTATCCATGCGTTTGTTACGTCTCGTCTCGATTACTGTAACGTATTATTTTCGGGTCTCCCCATGTCTAGCATTAAAAGATTACAGTTGGTACAAAATACGGCTGCTAGACTTTTGAACAGAACAAGAAAGTTTGATCACATTACGCCTGTACTGGCTCACCTGCACTGGCTTCCTGTGCACTTAAGATGTGACTTTAAGGTTTTACTACTTACGTGTAAATACTACACGGTCTAGCTCCAGCCTATCTTGCCGATTGTATTGTACCATATGTCCCGGCAATAAATCTGCGTTCAAAAGACTCCGGCTTATTAGTGATTCCCAAAGCCCCAAAATAGTCTGCGGGCTATAGAGCATTTTCCATTCGGGCTCCAGTACTCTGGAATGCCCTCAAGGTAACAGTTCGAGATGCTACCTCAGTAGAAGCATTTAAGTCTCATCTTAAAACTCATTTGTATACTCTAGCCTTTAAATACACCCCCTTTGTAGACCAGTTGATCTGCTGTTTCTTTTATTTTCCTCCTTTGTCCCCCTCTCCCTTGTGGAGGGGGTCCGGTCTGGTGGCCATGGATGAAGTACTGGCTGTCCAGAGTCGGGACCCAGGATGGACTGCTTGCCTGTGTATCGGCTGGGGACATCTCTGCGCTGCTGATCCGCCTTCGCTTGGGATGGTTTCCTGCTGGCTCCACTTTGGAGGGCACTCTCGCTACTATATTTGATCCACTTTCGACTGGACTCTCACGGTTATGTTTGATCCACTATGGATTGGACTTTCACAATATCATGTTAGAACCGCTCGACATCCATTTTTTTCCGTCCACTGGGGGGGGGTTGCCCACATATGTGGTCCTCTCCAAGGTTTTTCATAGTCATCATTATCACTGTCACCGACGTCCCACTGGGGTGAGTTTTTTCTTGCCCTTATGTGGGCTCTAACGAGGATGTCGTTGTGGTTTGTGCAGCCTTTTGAGACACTTGTGATTTAGGGCTATATAAACATTGATTGATTGATTGATTGATTGATTGATCGATTGATGGTGCGTCTCGCCAAATAGTCAGCTGCAGCTGTTAAGCGTGTCTGATAGATTTGAAGTGCAATTTGTTAATTTCTTGGAAAGTTCCGGTAACACATTTCAATGAACCACTATGTGTTTAGGATAGCCATGTTGTAATGTAAAATTTACCTCTAGTATTATACAGTTAGGAAAGTAACGCTATGCACATTCATTAGAACAATAGTTGTGACCAAAATAATCTTGATTTTCCTTATTGTCACAATATTCTTCAATGGGCTTAAAAATGTAACGATTGGGTCGCATGGTGATGCGGAGTCGTTCTCCCAATCATGCAGTCGGGCTTCGAACACAGCGTGAAGGTAAAAAACAAATGATTTATTAAAAATTAAATCAGACTTTGACAAACACGAACAGACTTAGCATGGGAGCTAGAAAGAACAAAAGGGCTTAGCATGGAAGCTAGCATAATCAGAACTTGGTAACCAAAGTTGTCACTGTTGTGCGAACACAAACTAGGAAGCAAGACTGAGTGAACGGAAAAGCCAGGCTTAAATAAAGACAGTAATCAGAACACACAGGTGCGGAACAGGCGGCAGGTGAAAATAATGAGTTAACATGGAAACAAACAGAGGAGCACAAACCGGAACCGAATGAGTCCAAAACAGAAAACACAAAAAGAGTCATAAATCTAAATCAAAACATGGTCCGGCAGCGGATCACAACATGAAAGGTACTTATACACACATTGAAATTAACCATGTTTTTTTTTTTTCAATAAATACTTTAAATTCTCCACACAGCTTTTTTACACACTTATAAACTCTCTCTTAAAATAGGTCCTTAACTCTAAAATCATGTCATTTTAACATGAGCACTTTGATGGGTGCTCAAGTGTACTCAACAGAAGTTTGAAATCTGCAGTGCACTGAGACTGCAGTAAGTCAACCACAAAGTTGCGAGGGAACAGTGGACCGTACCATTGGGCGCACCGGATTATAAGACCAATTCAGGTCTATTCAGGTCAATTTATATACAAAAGGTGAAATAAAATAAAGTCCATTAAAGGGGTCTTTTTCTTGGGATCTACATAACCATGTAATTATGTTTTTTTTTGTTCAAAATGTGTGGGCTTCCTGGTGGAAGAGGGGTTAGTGCGTCTGCCTCACAATACGAAGGTCCTGAGTAGTCAGGGTTCAATCCTAGGCTGGGGATCTTTCTGTGTGGAGTTTACATGTCCTCCCCGTGAATGCGTGGGTTCCCTCCGGGTACTCCGGCTTCCTCCCACTTCCAAAGCCATGCACCTGGGGATAGGTTGATTGGCAACACTAAAATTGGCCCTAGTGTGTGAATGTGAGTGTGAATGTTGTCTGTCTATCTGTGTTGGCCCTGCGATGAGGTGGCGACTTGACCAGGGTGTACCCTGCCTTCCGCCTGATTGTAGTTGAGATAGGCACCAGCGCCCCCTGCCACCCCAAAGGGAATAAGCGGTATAAAATGCATGGATGGGGTTCAAAATGTTCCAAAGATTATGTTTTACAGACGATCTTAAAGGGGAAAATTATCACCAGACCTATGTAAGCGTCAATATATACCTTGATGTTGCAGAAAAAAAGACCACATGTTATTTTAAAGGATTTCCGAACTCTAAAAGGGTGAATTTGGCGATTGAAACGCCTTTCAATTCTCGCTGTCGGAGCAATTACCTTTCACCCGTGACGTCACAACAAGAAGCAATTCGCCATTTTCTCAAACACATTACACACACCAAGTCAAATCAGCTCTGTTATTTTCCGTTTTTTCGACTGTTTTCCGTAGCTTGGAGACATCATGCCTCGTCGGTGTGTTGTCGGAGGGTGTAACAACACGAACAGGGACGGATTCAAGTTAACTTACGTGGAGTGTGCTAATCAGACATATCAATGGTCACGGCATGCTAATCGATGCTAACATGCTATTTAGGCTAGCTGTATGTACATATTGCATCATTATGCCTCATTTGTAGCTATATTTGGATCCAGCCTTTCCCTCCACT
Organism: Nerophis ophidion; assembly: GCF_033978795.1. Classification (NCBI taxonomy): domain Eukaryota; kingdom Metazoa; phylum Chordata; class Actinopteri; order Syngnathiformes; family Syngnathidae; genus Nerophis; species Nerophis ophidion. The sequence continues at coordinate 8,651,664 of NC_084620.1, forward strand.
CACATTTAATGCCAAACAAACACATACCAATCGACGGATTCAAGTTGCACCAGTGGTCAAAAGATGCGAAAGTCCCTCGCACACTTTACCGATGGTAGCGATGCTACGACAGAGATGGCACAGAGATGTGTGGATATCCTGCGACACTCAAAGCAGATGCATTTCCAGCGATAAAGTCGACAAAATCACAAAGGTGAGTTTTGTTGATGACGTCACGGGTGAAAGGTCATTGCTCGGTTGGTAGAATGGCCGTGCCAGCAACTTGAGGGTTGCAGGTTCGATTCCCGCTTCCGCCATCCTAGTCACTGCCGTTGTGTCCTTGGGCAAGACACTTTACCCACCTGCTCCCAGTGCCACCCACACTGGTTTAAATGTAACTTAGATATTGGGTTTCACTATGTAAAGCGCTTTGAGTCACTCGAGAAAAGCGCTATATAAATATAATTCACTTCACTTCACTTATTGACTTATGTGCTAATCAGAAATATTTGCTCACGGCATGACTGCCAGCTAATCGATGCTAACATGCTATTTAGGCTAGCTGTATGTACATATTGCATCATTATGCCTCATTTGTAGCTATCTTTGCATCCAGCCTTTCCCTCCACCCACATTTAATGCCAAACAAACACATACCAATCGTTGGTTAGAAGGCGATCGCTGAATTCGTCCTTGCTTCCTCCCGTTCCGCTGTCTGTCGTGATATGGCTCAATAGCTTCAGTTTCTTCTTCAATTTCGTTTTCGCTATCTGCCTCCACACTCCAACCATCCGTTTCAATACATATGTAATCTGTTGACTCGCTTGCGCCGCTGAAATCCGAGTCTGAATCCAAACTACTACGCTATACCTTTCTGTGCTATCCACCATCTTTGTTTGTGGTGATGTCACACTCTGACGTCACAGGAAAATAGACGGGTGGCTATAACAATGGTTAAAATCAGGCACTTTAAAGCCGTTTTTCAGGATATTGCGTGATGGGTAAAATTTTGAAAAAAACTTTGAAAAATAAAATAAACCACTGGGAACTGATTTTTATTGGTTTTAACCCTTCTGAAATTGTGATAATTTTCTCCTTTAAAGCCACTTTCTGACCGTCTCTTCAGGAAGCGCTGTTTTGTTGGCGGTCTTATTTACGCGCCTCCTCTTCGACTGCGTCTTCTTCCCTCCATCTTTGTTTTACCAGTGTTATGCAAGGTTCAAGTTAAAGCTGCAAGTGTACATTCCTTTATGAATCGTGTTCATTCATTTCTGTAGCGTTTTATGTATATTAACACTCAAGTTAATTGTTTGCATTATGCTATATGTTGCTAATAACACTACTAGAATCCATCCATCCATTGATTTTTTACCGCTTGTCCCTTCCGGGGTCACGGGAGGTGCTGGAGCCTATCTCAGCATCATTCGGGCGGAAGGCGGAGTACACCCTGGACAAGTCGCCACCTGATCACAGATTACTGGAATATAATTGCTGAATTACGAGAATATGATTTACAGAGATTATGGTTATTATATGAAAAGAGATAAATTATATTTTTATGAAATGTAATAGTTTAAAAAGAAAAGCGTATACTATTTCCATTAAAAAAAGTAGCATTATACCTGGTTGAGCTCCTTCCTGCAGTGCTAATTATCTGTTGCTGAAGGAGCTACTTAAAAGTACCTAAAGAAAGTTGCGATGTTGCCATTGGGCCAATTCATGCAAATTCAACCAATCTCCACAAATAGTGTGAGTCCTCTCTAATGTGTTCAATGCTGCACAACTTCACAGCATATTTTGGCCAATCAGCGTCATTTACGCCAATTAAATATTTTATCTGTCTAATCAAAACGTGTTTGTTTTTTGTGTAGTCAAAGCAGGAACAACAACATGTTACAATACATCAACTCTTTATTGATTCAACGACACAATTGTCATCTTCCCGCACAGTTCAGACCTATTTCCTGATCCCGTTTACAGTGCTAAGCATTCTGGGTAATGTAGTAAACAAACACACAACACACCGGCATCCTCACTTCTACGTCTGCGTGTATTTTATTTTTATGTAAGGATAAATAATTTGGGTAAAGACAACTAAAACCATATTCTCATTTCCAATGCTGACCCAGAGAGGCGACATTTACTGTACATGTTAGAGATGTTGAAGTGTGATGATAATCACTCATCATCTCTCATTCACCAACAAAAACTAGCGCTATAGATCGCTCCTAACAAGTTCAAAAATGCTGTTTTTTGTGTTGAAACATTGAATGATTAAAATGAACAAACACTTTGAAAGGTGTAAAACAAACACGGAGAACATGCATGACATAGCAGAAAACGGACAATAAGGAAGCCTTTGGAGGTATTTCTTTCTTTAATTTAGATCAGAACGTCCCTACTTAGTAATAATTCTAAGTTTTGTACTGGTGATTGTGATACCGATCATTTATGAGTGACATCAGCCGATACCAATACTGATAACAATCACATGTACAACTGTACACTTTTTTAATATATTTATGGTGAGTACTATTGATAGTTTACCAATATCAACACAATATTCAAATTTGTTCCTTATAATGTTCCATTGCAGACAATTGTTTAATCAAAACAAAATTAATAGTAAACACAACTAAACAAAAGCAAAAACTACTATGTGCTCCTCTTTTAAATCCTTTGATTTTTTTCCCTCATATTTTTGTGTCCAATGACTTTTTCCCTGACTTTGTAAACATGAACAAAAACAATGAAAAATGATAGAGAAAATAAAAAGGTTGATCTGATCACTCAAATGTCTATCATATACTGATACTACCCGTAATATTGCCACCACTGATTTATGGATATTTTACGTGTCATGTACTGACTGTCGCAGTGCTAATACAACAGTCGTTGTTATATTATCCTGTCTGTAACTTTTAAATAACCTTCTTGTTCATTTCCTGTTAAGACCTGCTTACTTTTTACTGTAACGTGCTTGCATTTACACTTCTTAAATTTGACTAAGCACTGATTTCTTGTCTTATCTAAAAATAGCTTAGCGGTTATTTGCAAGCCTGCTCTTGGCTTTTTCTCAGTGCGCAATATGTTTAGCCTTGTCCTTCAGTGATAATGATACATGAAAATGATTCTTAAGCTACTTAGAAATGAAGTTTATTTGCCTTAATAGAGGTGATTATTATTTATTTAGGAGAACCGCTCCACACTTTGTATGGAGACACATCTTTACCTGTTAGCTGCTTGTCTGCCAGAGAGGATCAGTGTTTCTTAAAACACTTTGTTGTTATGCCATTAAAAGGCATAAATCGGAAAAAACGGATCGCATATTTTTTCTTGAAAATCATCCTATACCGATCAGCACATCCCTAATTATTAGTTATTATTAATACAACTTGACAAAGAGTTCTGAATATTTGTGTTTACTGCAACCTAGTGTCAACTTTTAAAAAGGGCCCTATTTTCTTACCTATTGCTAACTGCTGTTGTGTATTTGGGATCTGCATAAGTTCTGTAAATTTGAAATCCAACCATGGAGGCATTGCGGAGATAGTTAATTTACAACCTTGCCTTCCTCCATACTTCTGCACATTATGTGGCGTTTTTCCCATCTTTAACGTCATCGGATTATCCGTATATGACTTAAATTTACCCAAATTGCCATTGCCATTGTAGTCAATAAGCTCCTTCTTTTTCACTATCCTGTTGTTGTGGGGCAGACTGGCTCGTACATGCACATGCATCCCCCTCTATTGCCATTTATAATAGAAAGTAGCATACAGTTCTAATTTATAGCTGTCAGTGGACTCACTATGGAGGCACTAAAAATTACAACAAAGATGGCGGGAAGACGACGTTGTTGAAGTGGAGGCGTGTATGTAGACCGCCCACAAAACGTCGCATACTGAAGAGGTCAGTAAGCAAAAGTCAGAAAAAATATAATCCAGGCAACATTTTGACTAAGGAACCACCATTACATGTTATTTAGACCACAAGAAAGTTTTTTTTTAATGTAAAAAAAAACAAAAAACAAATATTTATTTCCAATAGTTGTGCTTTTTGAGGTTAAGGTTACACAGAACACGTAAAACATTGATAGAAAACTCATATAATTACAAGTTGATTCAATGTTATTGAAAAAAAATAGTAAACCTTAAAACATTGCAACTTTTGCTGCAACTTTCTGAAAAAGGTGCAGGGATTATAAGTTGCAACAATCATAGGGACTAATTAAAAAAGGAAAATGTGAGTTTTTACTGAAAAAAGTAATTATTCCACCTAGTGCTAATTTACGTCATTAGTACATCTGATATAATTTAAATATATAATGTGCTGAGGGAGCAACTTGAAGCCCCACAGTGGGTTTAAGTTTATGGTGCAAGCTTACCGCACTTATAGTTGGTGTATATTTCTTTCTGTTTTATGACTTACCACTGACAAATCTAACTGACGGTGATTGCACAAGCTAACCTGAGGAAATCTAAACTTCATGAGCTTCCTCTTTTCTTTTGTCTTTCCACCAGACCTGGAAATGACGGCGAAGTTCCCGAAAAGTTTCAAAAACTGGCATTAACTTGTTGAACTCTCCCCACCTCCTTGTGATGAAGGCACTCCTGCACTCTGAGGCGTTAATGATAAGTCTCATTATGTCGAGGCAGCAGGTATATTACACACTGCAGGTTTGACCCCAAGCATGACCCCACCTGCTCTGTTTATCATCTACAACCACTAATTACAAATTTTAACCCGGTGATCTTTTTGGCATCGTAAGAAATGACATGTGCGAAAATGTGCCAATATGTCAACTTTAAAAAAAAGTGCTCTCTGTTTGCATTGTTGTGCAAATACACTTGGTTGGATTTCAGCAGTGCTTGAATAGATCACTAAAACAGTCACAAAGATTACTGAAGGCGAAGAAGAAAGAAACGCTACGTCATGGAAAGAATGACGTCAGGTTCGATTAGGTGCAAGGGGGAGGACCCGCAGAGGAGCCTCGGTGGAGTCAGTGATGACTGTCAAACAGGAAAAAGGTGATAGTGAGTGATTTTTGCATGCTGTGTTAAAAGATGCTGTGAACTTTTGAATTATTTCATGATAATTATTATTATCATTATTAAATAGGGTCGTGAGAGCAGTGAGGGAGTACTAGGAAAGGGAAGGGGGTGGAGGTGTTGTGACGTAACCGTTTCCATTGGCGACTGATATGCAGGCTGAGCCAATGGGAATCCACACTAGCCGCTTAGGTCCCGCCTCCTGTGACTCAGGAGGGGTTGTGGAAAAAGAGACCACGGAGACGCAAGATGTGCACAACAAGCACTTCCGTTTTTGCCTACAAACCAGATAACAGATAACTCTTGTGAAATGATTTTAACAGATACATGATAGAAATAGGTATTTCGTCATTACACATGTTTTAATTATCAAATTCAGTACATTCTTTTCACACGTGGCCCCAGTTTCAATGCGAGCTGTCTTGACAAAGAGGGGCAACTCTCTTGACTGCTCGCGACTCTCTGTGTACGCGCTTGGTTGTGGCCGTGACGTCACGGTAGGCGGGGCTAGTACCTCAGTCCAGGGGAGCGAGCCTCTGAGTCTGTGAGAGTGAGGGGGAGAGAGAGTGAGAGAGAGAGGGCTGGAGGGACTCCGGGTGCTCCTCAGAGAAAGCAGTAAGTATTTCTCCTTATTCTACCCTCTTTTCCCGCTTCGACATAACCACACGGCCGCGTCTGCTTCGGGCTGCTTGCGTTCGCCGCCTCGGAGGGCAAGCTAACGGCCGTGAAGTCTCCCGTTTGGCGGGCGATGTCCGAACACGAGCAAGCCGCGGCTCGGTCGCTGCCGTTGGTGGTTAGCTTCACCCAAGCTAACGTGGCTAACGTTCTCTGTCCCGGGTAAAAGATACTGACGTCGGGCATTTGGCGGCGCGGCTCCCAGCCATGGTGGCTCATCAGCCGGCGTGCTCCCACATCTGCGATGCACCTTCTTCGTTATGCTTTCCCTTCTTCTCTGCTCCTGGATGAGTTCTCCCCCGCCCCGAGCTGTCAATCTGTGTGTTGCAGGGTTTGTGTGTTCTTTTCAATCAACACAGGCTAACGCCCGCCAGCTAATGTGCTAACCTAACCGTGCACACTGGCGTAGGTTTTTTTTTTTTTTTTTAAAAGAAAAAAACTGTCAGAAAAGATTTCCGGGGAATTATGATTTATGGTAAATGATGAGGTGGCGACTTGTCCAGGGTGTACCCAGCCTTCCGCCCGATTGTAGCTGAGATAGGCGCCAGCCCCCCCCCGCGACCCCGAAAGGGAATAAGCGGTAGAAAATGGATGGATGGGTAAATGACATGAAAGTATTGTGCATAGTTGCCCACGCGTTGGTGGCACTCCTTGTCATCGGTTGTCTGCATTGGGTGTTATTTCAGGTTTAAATTCCAACTTGTGATCCCCACGTTTAGACCGAGCTGTCGATCCAAGTTCCCCCAACCACCTGAGTTTCCTTGAGTTTGGAAACGTGGAAATGTCCATAATACCCTCACCCCTCTCAGCCTCGGTCTGCAGGAATTCCTTCTTCCCGTGACCGTGATGGATGTTGGAACGATTTTTGCATTCCTTCACGTTACCTGCTGGTTCGTGTGGTTCTGCAGCCACTGAGCCCTCTTTTTGGTGTCGAGATGAAGGGATCACTGCTCATCCAATTAAACGGCGCAGGGCTGCTTCTGCTGCAGGGACGCCGTCTGCTCCCATGCAGCCATTTGCAATTGCATTGCCAATGCGTAATTGTCCGGATATATAAACATCCATCCATTTTCTACCACTAATTCCCTCTTGGGGTCGCGGGGGGCGCTGGCGCGTATCTCAGCTACAATCGGGCGGAAGGCGAAGTACACCCTGGACAAGTCACCACCTTATCCGCAGGGCCAACACAGATAGACAGACAACATTCACACTCACATTCACACACTAGGGCCAATCAACCTATCCCCAGGTGCATGTCTTTGGAGGTGGGAGGAAGCCGGAGTACCCGGAGGGAACCCACGCATTCACGGGGAGAACATGCAAACTCCACACAGAAAGATCCCGAGCCTGAGATTGAACCCAGGACTGTAGGACCTTCGTATTTTGAGGCAGACGAACTAACCCCTCTGCCAACATGAAGCCCAAAATATATAATATATAAACATAGAATATATAAACACAATGAGGCTAATTGACCTGCATTCAGTGATGTACAATGGTCCAATTATTGTGAGGCATTATGTAATGTGATGACAGCTACAGTGGGGAAAAAAAGTATTTAGTCAGCCACCGATTGTGCAAGTTCTCCCCCTTAAAATGATGACAAAGGTCTGTTATTTTCATCATAGGTACACTTCAACTGTAAGAGACAGAATGTGAAAAAAAAAATCCAGGAATTCACATTGTAGGAATTTTAAAGAATGTTTTTGTAAATTATGGTGGAAAATAAGTATTTGGTCAACCATTCAAAGCTCTCATTGATGGAAGGAGTTTTTGGCTCAAAATCTCACGATACACGGCCCCATTCATTCTTTCCTTAACACGGATCAATCGTCCTGTCCCCTTAGCAGAAAAAAAGCCCCAAAGCATGATGTTTCCACCCCCATGCTTCGCAGTAGGTTTGGTGTTCTTGGGATGCAACTCAGCATTCTTCTTCCTCCAAACACGACGAGTTGAGTTTATACCTAAAAGTTCTGTTTTGATTTCATCTGACCACATGACATTCTACCAATCCTCTGCTGTATCATCCATGTATCCATTTTGGTATAAACTCAACTCATTGTGAAAGAATACTGAATTGCATCCCAAGAACACCACACCTACTGTGAAGCATGGAGGTGGAAACATCATGCTTTGGGGCTGTTTTTCTGCTTAGGGGACAGGACGATTGATCCGTGTTAAGGAAAGAATGAATGGGGCCATGTATCGTGGGATTTTGAGCCGAAACCTCCTTCCATCAATGAGAGCTTTAAATGGTTGACCAAATACTTATTTCCCACCATAATTTACAAATAAATTATTTAAAATTCCTACAATGTGAATTACTGGATTTTTTTCACATTCTGTCTCTCACAGTTGAAGTGTACCTATGATGAGAATTACAGACCTCTGTCATCATTTTAAGTGGGAGAACTTGCACAATCGGTGGCTGACTAAATACTTTTTTGCCCCACTGTAAGCATTTTCATAATAATGCGAAGGTGCACACCATGGACATCTCTGCGCTGCAGATCCGCCTCCGCTTGGGATGGTTTCCTGCTGGCTCCACTTTGGACGGGACTCTCACTACTGTATTGGATCCACTTGGGACTGGACTCTCATCGTTATGTTAGATCCACTATGGATTGGACTTTCACAATATCATGCTAGACCCGCTCGACATCCATTGCAGTCTTCTCCAAGGTTTCTCATAGTCATTATTGTCACTGTCACCGACATCCCATTGGGTGTGAGTTTTTCTTTGCCCTTATGTGGGCTCTAACGATGATGTCGCTGTGGTTTGTGCAGCCCTTTGAGACACTTGTGATTTAGGGCTATATAAATAAACTTTGATTGATTGTGTAGCTTTTAACTTACGGCTGGGCAATACGGACTTTTTTTAATATCTCAATATTTTTAGGCCATATCGCGATACACGATATATATCTCGATATTTTACCTTAGCCTTGAATTAACACTTGATACATATAATCACAGCAGTATGATGATTCTATGTGTCTACATTAAAACATTCTTCTTCATACTGCATTAATATATGCTCATTTTAAACTTTCATGCAGAGAAGGAAATCACAACTAAGTCAATTGATTGGTAGAGCGGCCATGCTAGCATCTTGAGGGTTCCGGGTTCGATCCCTGCTTCCACCATCTTAGTCACTAACGTTGTGTCCTTGAGCAGGACACTTTACCCACCTGCTCCCAGTTTCCACCCACACCGGTTTAAATGTAACTTAGATAATGGGTTTCACTATGTAAACACTTTGAGTCACTGGAGAAAAGCGCTATATAAATATAACTCACTTCACTCTTCACTTCAGAAACTTCACGGTCCAGGAGGACTGACCCAATTAGGAACCAGAACTAAAAAATACCTGTAAAAACACTAAACTTATGAGAGACTTATGCTGTCTTGAATTTGAAGTGGAGTGGTTATTTGTTTTTTGGCAACACCTAGTGGTCACAATAGTTCATAAAGTTAAGTTCATGACTTGGGTTGTACGGTATAGCGGTACTAATAAAGTACATTTTTGGTATTGGGACAACCCTATTTATGATGCCGTAAGTTGAATGATGCGGACACATTTATTACTGGATACTTTTTAATAGACTGTCTCCTTGGAGACTTTTTATGTGTAAATAATATGCAATTTTAAACCAATGTGCTGTTTAAGACTGAATATTATTCAATGACTACGATGAGGTGGCGACTTGTCTAGGGTGTACCCCGCCTTCCGCCCGATTGTAGTTGAGATAGGCACTAGTGCCCCCCGCGACCCCAAAGGGAATAAGCGGGTAGAAAATGGATGGATGGATTATTCAATGAATGACACCTATTACGAAAGTCTACCTTGTATGCTATTGTGGGTTTAGCAGCTGTGTAGCTGCTTGCTCTGAGTAGTCTGTAGCATACCATGTTTACCTTTTGTAAATGACTTGACTAAAATACCTGAAAAGACCAACCTTGTGTGCTCGTTGTTCGACATTTAAATGTGCTGCCGGACCCAATATCATTCGTTTGTTTTTGCTGTATATCAGACCAATATCAATATCAGATTGGGACACCTGTAATTAATAGTGTTACTCATCTTCTTTATCAAAGTGCTGGCACTCATAAATTTAATTGAACTCTCAGTGGCTTATTTTGCAAACAGAGTCCCTAAGGCATGGAATTGTAATTAATTTTAGCAAATTATTTTGTCAAAATTGGATGTACAGAGACCAAAGTACCACATTACTACGATGACGGAGTTGGTGTATAGGCCTGGGCGATATGGTAAAAAAATAAAATCCCAGTTTATTTTACAAAAAAATGTATTTACCTTATTTTCCCCCTACTTTTTAACGATACCATTGAATACAAATGTCTAAAGTTAGGAATCTTTGTGCACCTCACCATTCGATTATGAATTAGGAGCTACGATTAGATTAAAAATCAATTATTAATGCATCTTCAATATATTTATTAGGGCTGCGAATATTTGGGTGTCCCACGATTCGATTCAATATCGATTCTTGGGGTAGCGATTCGATAATATATCGATTTTTTTCGATTCAACGCGATTCTCGATTCAAAAACGATATTTTTTCCATTCAAAACGATTCTGTATTCATTCAATACATAGGATTTCAGCAGGATCTACCCCAGTCTGCTGACATGCTAGCAAAGTAGTAGATTAAAAAAAAACAACATATTTTATAATTATAAATGACAATGTTTTATCAACTGATTGCAATAATGTAAATATGTTTTAACTATTAAACGAACCAAAAAGATGACTTATTTTATATTTGTGAAAACATTGGACACAGTGTGTTGTCAAGCTTATGAGATGCGATGCAAATGTAAGCCACTGTGACACTATTGTTCTTTTTTTCATTTTTTATAAATGTCTAATGATAATGTCAATGAGGGATTTTCAATCACTGCTATGCTGAAATTATAACTAATATTGATACTGTTGTTGATAATATTCATTTTTCTTTCACTACTTTTGGTTTGTTCTGTGTCGTGCTAATGTCTCCTCTCAATTGCTCTGTTTATTGTAGTTCTGAGTGTTGCTGGGTCAGGTTTGGTTTTGGAATTGTATTACAAAAAATAAAAATCTATTTCTAAAAAAAATGACAATCGATTGTGAATCGCACAACAAATTCGATTCGATTCGTATTCGAATCGATTTTTTCCCACACCCCTAATATTTATAATGATGAAGTTTTACTTTTCTTTTTGTTTCCCTAAATAAGCGTTCATCACTTGTAAAACCATTGCATTTGTAATAAGAAACCGTTCAATTCCCACGTTTATTAAATTAATGGAAATGTGTGCAAAACTGGAACATAAAAGCCTTAAAATACAGGAGCTAGTCGGATCTCTGGGTGAGGTTGCTCGCTGCAGTCAGCCAAATTTTAGAACTGTCTGCATTACTTTATTTATAAGAAATACACCGATTATGTGGGCAGCACGGTGAAAGAGGGGTTAGTGCGTCTACCTCACAATACGAAGGTCCTGAGTAGTCCTGGGTTCAATCCCGGGCTCAGGATCGTTCTGTGTGGAGTTTGCATGTCCTTCCCGTGACTGCGTGGGTTCCCTCCGGGTACTCCGGCTTCCTCCCACCTCCAGAGACATGCACCTGGGGATAGGTTGATTGGCAACACTAAATTGGCCAGAGTGTGTGAATGTGAGTGTGAATGTTGTCTGTCTATCTGTGTTGGCCCTGCGATAACGTGGCAACTTGTCCAGGGTGTACACCTCCTTCCGCCCGATTGTAGCTGAGATAGGTACCAGCGACCCCGCAACCCCAAAGGGAATAAGCGGTAGAAAATGGATGGATGGATAAATCGATTATGTATGTTTACTAATCAATTCTATAATCATCCATGTCAGAATTTTTATGCATCTTAACATTTATTGTTTCCCCCATCTTTACAAATGACAGAAAAGTCTAAAGTTTTTCTTTTATTTAATCAACAACTCGTAGTTTGAAATGACACTGCATACTCTGTGTCTTACTCTTAGCACAATTCTAATTTGTATAATGTTCTGTTTAGGCCAGATATACATTGTACTTTCTATGGTATCATTTTTTTTAATAATTAAATTAAGAGCTTTCCTTGGGAAGCAATCCTTCTGCTTGAAAATAATAAATATGTTGACCTAAATGTAGCATTGCACATTGCCTGAAAATAAACAATCACCAACATCGAGATCAATAAAGTGCAAACGTCCGTCTTGAATAAGATACTACTGTAGATAAAAATGTAATAATATACATTTTGTCCAAATAAATAATGAAGTAATACAAAGATTATGCTTGTAACATGACAAGGGATATGTTTTCATTTTATCAAAATAAAGTACATAAAAAAAAAATATGTGTATTACAAGACAATGCATAACGTTTTAAAATATTAGTGGAAAAAGTTTCAATGATATGAGAACAAGACAGAACTTTATGATGGTTAAATGAGAATTTCGCAAGTACTTGTGTTAAAATGAGGACTGTTGAGGATGTTTTTATTTACTTCAGCAATGAATTATCAGCATCATCATCCATATTTAATTTTATGCTTATTTTATTCAATCATGGTGCCCCTAAAGCTCCTTTGCTCGCTGTCTCTTTCAGCCTTAAGAGCAGCAGAGTGTTTAATGATTTATGTAAACCAACAGTAACACATTGTCAGGCTCTGCCTGAGGCTTTACAAACTTGCGCTGTTGCATTCACTCAAGATTGACCCCAAAAAACACACAAAAAAGATTGATGCCTCTCATAATCATTGCTGCTGACTCTTGAGTCTGACAGCATTACCGGTTCTGCATGTCTAACAGAACAATGGATATTATTAGGTAGTTATGGCACTTGTTTTGAACAGTGCTTCTATGGCACAGCCGCCTAACATTTGACACTCCTTGGCCGCGCTGCACATTTGGATCGCCGTCCCCTACTTACATTTGTAATCCGGACTTGTTACATTTTGTACAGGGCAGCAGCACACGTCTGCTAATTTCCCATTAGTGTAAAATACACACTGTCCTGTGGCTGGTTGTGGTGGGGTGCTTCCATGGCAGCGCAGTCTTGCTCATAGCTGCCTTGTGCGCTCTGGAGAAACTTATGAGCGGCCCCAGGTTCCAAACATAAATATTTTGTTGTCAATAAGCACCTTTTTGTTGTACAGTATCTAGTTCATGATGTGCGCATGAGAGCTTGTATGTCAGTAACCTTCAGTGACGTGTGTGCTGTGTAAACTGTAAGACACATGCAGGCTCAACGTGTTTATGCTACATTTTATGCTTGCATTATGAGCCACAAGTTGTATCAATCAAAACTTTACTAGCCCCGGAGCGTCAGCTGTATAGGAATCTCCGGAAAAAATCTAAATAATGGATGCTCCCCTCCTGTAATACATGATAACATCACCTTTTGTGAAATAAATTGAGGGAAAGACTCCAGAACAATGCGCAAAGCCAAAACTTACGGGGTACTCTTTCAAATAAAGACATGCCGAAAGGAACAAGCGGTAGTAAATGGGTGTATGGATGGATATAACTATTGTGATTGCTCCCCCGTCTGCGTGCGACACAAAAAGCTAAGAAATGCAAACACGATAACACTATAAAGAGAAACACAAATAGATTACAATACTGTAGCTAGGTTTGTAGCTCGGTTGTCCTTCGTAATCCGTTCCAGAAGGTCCGACGAAGATCAAATTGTACTCTTAAGAAATAGAGACACCCGAAAATATGCACACAAAACACATTTCATGGAGAATAATTCTAGTTGTGCAGAAAATAAATGGATACAAAGAACATAGAAGATTACGGAGGCTTTAGTTGGCGAAGACCACGATGAGTGGAGATGGAGGACGCAAGGAGAGAGCCCCGCATGCTCCAAAGTCGTTTGTACTTTGCTACAAGTTGTTTCTTGAATTCAATTGTGTTTCTCACCTGCTGGCACTTGCAATTGATGTTTTGTCCAACTGTGACTTATTTTGCAGTCTTAGTCAAAACAAAGTGACTTGAAACTGGGCTCTACAGTGCGAAATATGTTCTCGCAAAAAGGGACTGTACGACCTGGGGAACAAAACCTGTCGCACATGTGCAAATAAGGATTTCAACCTTTTCATCGCATTTCGCTTCTAAAAAAAAAGCATCACGATTTGATCAAACTAGAGTAAAAGTTTTTCCTGTTTGTATAGCATGTTTGCAATAAAGTTAAACCATAATCCTAACCAAATGGACAAGCGATTGACGCAGAAATGTCATTGATCACTTTGTGCGCAGCAGAAGCTGTGTGTGTCCATCCCACCTGCGCCATGCACATTGAGAAGCGAGGCTGGAGTCCGTAGCTCAGACATTCAGTCTTCCAACATGGAAGAAAAAGGTCTTAGTCAGTCTGTAAAAGACAATGTTTTTTTACATCACCTTAAAACTTGACACAATTTGCACTGCACGCTTGTAAATACGAGGGTCAGAGGACATATTGAACAACAAATCAATGACTGAAGTGACAAACTTGAACAATGAAAGCACATCCAATGAATTTATTATGCAGAGGGAACACAAACCAGTGACCAATTCGAAAGAGCTGCTGCTGCCAGGATGCTTAGCTGACAACATAGCTCAAACTAAAATGCCCGTGAGACTCAGACCTACGGTGTGTTCTATTTGAACTGGGAAGTCGGAATTGCAGAGTTCCTAGTCGGAATTTCAATTGGAACGCCCCTCGAGGTCAGATTTCCGACTCGGAAAGTGGGAGCGTTCTCACCTACCCTCAAGTTATTTTTGAAGATTGTTGCTTTGGATGTAAACAATAATGTCCGATTCCATAATATTCGTTATTAGCACTTCTGATTAGTTTTTGTTGCAGTAAATTAGCCATATACAGTGTACTGTTGGGCGTTTTTATATGGTAAAATCCCTTTAGTGCAAACTACATTTATTTCATATGGTTTATTGCAGCGGTCCCCAAACTCAGGCCCGTAGGCCAGATCCGGCCTGCCAGCGTTCGAGATCTGGCCCGCGGGAAGTTCCAAGTTAAATTTATGTATTTATTTATTTATTTATTTATTTTTTTTAAATCTGTCCTTTCTAATCCATTTTCTACCGCTTGTTTCTTGTTACTCTCAGAGTCTCCTAGCCCCTGAGGCAAATCTCATTGTCCAAAATTGCATTTTCCAACCGATGACGTGACATCATGTGTATATATATATATATATATATATATATATATATATATATATATATATATATATATATATATATATATATATATATATATACACACACACACACAGCCTGGCCCTCGGCCAAATCATTTTAACCCAATGCGGCCCCCGGGTCAAAAAGTTTGGGGACCCCTGGTTTATAGGCTGTACAATGCTAGCAATAGCATCTGTGTTTACTCTTCATCCACCGTGCTCTAAATGTGCACTAAGAGTCAATATTTTCCCATGAATTGTTTATATTCATAAAAGTCAAGTGAAAAATAGTCTGTGCATGTGGCCATCTTGATTTCCCACCTCATAACTGGAACGCTCACAACTCGGCTGTGACATCACTCAGAACTCCGACTTCCAACTTCACAGATAAATAGAACACAGCATGAACGTGGACTCGCTGACGTCACAAATCACTTCTAAAGGCAAACACACAGGTGCACACACTGCTCCCATATAAAAACTTATCTTAACCCCATTATGCCAGATATTTAAAGATTTTTTTTTTAAGTGACGCATTTATTACTTACTAAAGTAATTAATTACATTTATTACAGAGTAATTCAGTTAGTAATTTGATTACTTTTTTGGTAAAGTACTGCGTAACCAGAAGTCATTTTTAAAAGTAGTTTTCAGAACACAGCCTGTCACAAAGCATCTTTAAGCAGTTGGCAGGTTGGTGTTCCTGGCTAAAATCTTTGTGTGATGTCCTATAATACTGTTTACCTATAATAACACAATTATTAAATCTCAATTATTTTCATGTTGATGTTTTAACATGTCCTCTTAAACCAGGGCACTTTACCTATATTTTGTGTTTTGCCTTCTGCCCGATTGTAGCTGAGATAGGCGCCAGCGCCCCCCGCGACCCCGAAAGGGAATAAGCGGTAGAAAATGGATGGATGGATGGATAAAAAAAAGTTTTTTAAAAGAAGATTGGATATTATATTTGACTTTTCTTAAAATTTTTCAAGGCGTTTTCTTAACTTGGGAGATCCTATTATGCAAAACGTACTTTTCTTACTTGTTGGTATCTGTTTTTGTGTATTGGGGATCCCCATTAATCTCGAAAATTTTAAATCAAGGCATGGTGGAGATATCTAATGATTTTTATTTCCTTTTATGGGTTAGCTTAGTTTTCTGTGCTACTATTTTTTTAAATTTAGTAGCACCAGTGCTACTATTGGAAAAAGGTAAGTGTACAGCCCTGGCCATGGTGACATTGCTGGTAATATGAGCCGTGGCGGATGTGAGTCAACACACACAAAGAAATAGCGTGGACTCAGTAGGTGACCATGTACTAAATTAGTCCGATTTCTCAAAAACCTTGATTCTAAATAAGCATTGGAAACACCTTAAAGGGGAACTGCTCTTTTTTTGGAATTTGGCCTATCAATCACAATTGTTTTAAAAGACTGACGACGGATTGATGTTTTTTTTAATGTATTTGAAATATTAAATACATTTGATTAATAGTCGGCTTAAAATGGAGCTGTTCAATTCTGCCTATAGAGCCCCTAAAAAACATCCAAACGCCTCCATTAGGGTTTTATATACATGATGTAAGTATATATGTAATGTAGTCACGGGCACAATTATAATTACATTTAATGTTTACGTATTTGGATCATTTAAAGCATACGTGGCACATTAATTTGAAAAATGCATCACAATGTTTGCTTCTTTTTTTTTTCTTCATCACAGATTATGCTCCTTGCAGACTTTGAGAGCCAAAAAACACAATTAAACACCACTTACTGTATAAGGCCTGCTGTCATTAGGATGCCGACTGTTAAGATGTTCATATATTCCCATTCAGAGGAAATGTGTCTCGTAATTCCTCATGAACAAACGGGGTCAGGCGGTGTGGTGACACGAAGGGGAACAAGCGCTTTTCGTGTCGTCCTCGCCAGTTCCAGTTCCGAAATGGCTGTCAAAGTGTCCCAAGTTGTCGGGTTAAATTTTTAGCCATTTAATTTTTATGTGAGAGGCATGATTTATGATCTACAATAAACTTACAGGGAGCAAGGAAGCAAGGATGCAGCAGACTTCTCGATGATGTGAACATAGGCACACCCGCTGCTCTAAATAGTTGCTCTGCTTTAGGGTTTGTAATAATAATATCACTAATACTTGGTTGATATTCATTTCACGCAATGTAAATTAAGTATTGTTGGCGCTTTTTGAATGGTTATTTATCGGAATTTATGGGCGGAATAGTGTAGCTCCTCTTGGCTCCGCTGAAAATTGCCTTTTTTTTTTACATTTATTTAATAATTAAAACGCATTAAAAAGATTAAAATCCATCTTTCATGTCTTTCATAATGATTGTGAACGAAAGGCAAAAATTCCCCCAAAAAGTGCAGTTCCCCTTTAATCCAATCATGTTCGGTTTTTGAAAAATCGGAAATAACACGCCTGGATTTTGCAATTGAAAACCAGATACCTCAAGTGGATATGTGCTGTCTGAGGGGACCCTTAATATCGCGCATGCACCAGCCTCAACGTGTGGGATATAGACTGAAAGCAGATCCCGTTCAAGCAAAACATAAGCAACAATTGTAATGAAAAGGCGACTGTCAATATGTTTCACAAATTGAAAGTACAGAACATTTTGAAGTGCATCTATGGTAGAAAAAAAGACAGAGATTTTTTCAGGAATGTAGCTAAGGAAATATAAATTACCCGCTTAATTCGGACTCCGGAACGAAATACCAATTCGATGAAAAAGAATGAAGCAGGGGTATTAAAAGTGAATAACATAGCGTACACAAATCTTCACGCTGCATTCGTGCACTCCAAACTGATTAACAATAAATCTGTATTCTGCACAACTAACAATATAGTCCAGAACAATAGCAACCTTCATCTGGAACAGTATTAACCGGGGCACGAAAAGTATTTTCTTTCAGATATAAAACTCCTTCCATCAGTCTACAGAGCCTTATGATTGAACTCCGAGACGTTCCAAAGTTTTGTTTCCGTGATTCTCCGTCCAAAAAGTCCTTTGAAAAAACTCTCTCCTGCCGGTCTTTCTTTGCTTCGGACCTGCATCCGCACCAATATATTGTTTGTAGTATTGTCAATTACCTAGCGCAATATAAGATAACTTCTTGATGATGTTTGCTATTTATCATCAACTTTAGAGACGTACTATTTGTAATCTGTGCTAATATTACAGCAGACATCCGGTACAACAAAGATAAGATGTTGATTTGTAAGGAGCCACAGATGCCTGCTGTGACGTCATAGGTCAACCGGAAAAGCATTACATTTATCCGCGCTAAAAGGAAACAAGTGACCCCCAGTGTACGGGAGGCACACAGCGTATGACCAATGGTTGCTTTAGACAGTGTTTATAAACACTGCAACTTTACATGCAAACACATAAAAATTACCATTTTTTTAAAAATCAGACTAATTTAGTGCATAGAAACGTTGTGACCAAAGTGCCGCTCTGTAAAACAAAGCAAGCAAGGGTCTCCACTAATTCTCGCCTGCATGGTGACATATAAACTACAGTTCTTACATGTACAGTATCATCCCAGCAGGAGGAGGAATGGATAAACATACAATAGCTAACAGTAAACTAGCGCCCCTGAATGGAAATGGGTGGATTTATACACATATGGACTGTAACAATACCAACTCCCTGAGTCGTATGTATTCCATATTACAAAGATTACCTCAACATTTTTATGATCACAAAATATTTTGTCATTTTTATATTGTAGTACCAGTCAAAACTTAAGTAGAGTATCCGAACAACAGAAAAACAAGGGCTGGTTACATTTTAACAGGAGTTTAGTGAGAACTTGTCAAAACAGAAATTAAGCAGTTATTAACAGTAAGTAAACAAGTAGATTAATAAACAAGTAGATTAATAATACATGCATCCATATATCCATTATCTATTGCTTGTCCCTCATAATTTTGACAAAATAATACAATCGAAAATGACACAATGTTACTGCATACGTCAGCTGCCAAATTAAGAGCTTTGTAACCCAGATTGCATATTTACTACTAAAATAAAAGTTGTCTAGTATGTTCATTATGTTATGAAACTGTTCTTTTATTGCAGATTGCAATAACAAACATATGTTTAATGTAGGGCTGGGCGATATTGCCTTTTTTTAATACTGCGAAATTTTTAGGCCATATCGCGAAATACGATATTTTTCTCGGTATTTTGCCTTAGCCTTGAATGAACACTGGATACATATAATCACAGCAGTATGGTGATTCCATGTGTTTACATTAAAACATTGTTCATACTGCACTAATATTTGCTACTTTTAAACTTTCATGCAGAGAAGGAAATCACAACTAAGTCAATTTACCAAAACTGTATTTATTAAAGTTATTAGCAGGTGACTTTTCAAATGATGCTACATATTAGCAGTAATGCTACTTTTGGTAGCAACGCTTGTGCCCCACACATGACAAATTAAAGTTGTCTATTCGACATATTCCCGCTTGAAGCCGAACTACCGCCAGACGATGGAACCCGTGCTGTTTTTCTTGGGAATTAATTTTTCCTTCATTTGTTACGAGATTCGCACCTTCTTTCTATCGCAACAACCTAATATCATCACAGTTAACGTTAGCCACGCCGCTACCTCTCTGCTGGGCAAGGGCGTATACGTATGTGATGTGTGACGTGACAGTATGTGACATATGTAAGAATGTGCGCCTGCTTGTTTGTGAGAAGGAGACATAGGAAAGAGCGAAGAGAGCCTGTAGTGTAATGCACGCAGCTAAAAACAACTGCGTGAGAATGTCTACTCGAATATTACGATATAGTCAGTTTCTATATCGCACAGAGAGACAAACCCTCGATATATCGCGTATATCGATATACCGCCCAGCCCTAGTTTAATGTATCATAATATTTTCTGTTAAAATAGTTTGGTTTAGTCTTTATTTGAAGGGACAATGCACAGAGACATTAAGCTCAAAGACAGATATGTTCTGCACCAAATTATGGCTAAATAGCTAATTTCCATCTGCAGTCCCTGGCTACCTAAATAAAAAGAATTTAAAAAGCCGATTATGACATTTTTTGTGGTCCCCTTTATTTTGAAAAGTATCAAGATACATTTTGGTCCTATTACCAAAATATTGTTATCAGGACAACACTAGTAGTACCTCAACTTTAGCGCTTTGGTTCTTTATAGCAGCTTGTACTTCAAAAACTTGTACTGGGAAACGGCGCTGCCCATTGAAATGAATTAAAATCTATTTAATCAATTGTTGGCGCTCCAGAACATCACAATTTTAACATGTAACATGTTTTTTTTTTTTTAAAACAAAAACGTTTTAGATAAGAAATGCTGTATAAAGAATCTATACAGTATAAAGTAGTACAAACAACTACAATAGTTTTATGAAGTAATGTAACAATAGTGGACTATTTGCCTTGGAGAGTGGACCTCTATGGTATCTCCTTCCAGTTTCCTCTCTTTTAAACACACAGTCAGCTGCTTCTCCATATTTTCATGGATAAATGTCCACTGTTTAGATATTATTCTAACATCCTTGGCTGGTGTTAACGACTCATTCTGCTTCAGTATAATCCAGACTAGTTTCAGTGCTACGCTCACACTCATTTTATTTCTCCCCCATGCTTGGCAAAACAAAGTTATGTCCATCTCTAGCTACAAACATATGCCAGCGAGTAAGACTGGATGTTTCGATCGGATCGTACGGGGTTCACCGACATTCACTACGCCAACAAGCCCAATATTTTTAAGGTCTGTCTTCCGCCTGAGTGCAGAAAGGATAGACTGCAGCCTCCCCACAACCCTGAATGAATGAATGGATGGATGGATGGATGGATGGACGGATGGACGGACATCACTGCCTCAAGAACGTTCACTTTGTTGACACCACAGCTGATCTGCAGCTGATCTTTAGCCAGCTTCCAAGTTCAGGTTGTCAATCCCTTTTACTTCCACTCACTCGTAATAGTGTCACAATGTTGGCGATGGTACACAGTGTCCCCGTTGTATGAAGCTCTGGGAAGACGGGGTCAGGCTGTGGATGGAAAGTCAGACTGTGTCTGACCGGGCGTGGGGGCTGTGGGCTCTGACCTGCCCCGTTTCACGGGGCGTTATAAAAAAAATATAAAGCACTTTTCATCTTCAAAGGCTGCGCTGATGAAAGACCATCTCGCCAAAACACTGCAGCTGCTGCATAACATTGTAAGCAGTGTAACGTTCTCACACTTAACACGTGCACGTACTTGCCTTCCGGACATTGTATTAATGCTGAAAGTTTAGTGCAACGTCTGAAGAACTTAAATGCTTTTAAATAAATACATCTTAACTTTTCAAACTGAGAATTTGCTTATTATTTACGTAACACATTAACATCATTTTTAAGTAGATCTTACTTCAATTGTAGCATTTTCATCATTATGTTGTCCATTTTATTGTTGTTTAAACCTAATTCCTAACACCTTATAGTTAATAAATTGTAAAGTAAGCTTTTAAAACTATGCAAAAGTCAAACAAAAAGAGAATGTGCAAGGATATGAATAATGACAAAAAGCACATTTTATTGGGAATAACTGTCATTTTATACACGGAAAACAATTTGAAATACATAAATTAAAAATTACATTGAATAATTAACATTACTTCACTTTTACCTTTTTATTAAAAACTTGAGTACGTCAATGAGCGAAAAAAGAGGAGCGAACACCACTTTTCGTACAATCATACCTCAACTAGGGTTGTCCCGATCCGATATTTGGAGCGGATCGGCCGCCGATATTTGCCAAAAATGCGTATCGGCAAGGCATGGGAAAATGCCGATCCAGATCCAGTTTTTTAAAAAAACCCGGTCCGTGTTTTCCAACGCACCGATTTAAATAATACATTCCACTCTTCTGCTGCTCCCTACGCTCCATTAAGCATTTTCCAGCACACCTTCAACACAACCACAGCTCTGTGTTCTAACCTGTGGTTGTCCTAACCGTTAAGACGGCCATGTGAATTAAAAGTTACGGTAAAAATGTCAGCTGTGTGGGATTATTTTACCCTACAAAACGAAAAAGATGAATAGGTGGAGTGCAAAACATGCAACAATAAAGTCAAGTATGGTGTTAAAGTTGTAAGACATTTTAATGAGTCTTGAGAGTGAGAGGCTTTTTAGCACTCTTCATTGATGAACACAGGAGCAGGCTGACACCTGAGCATCTTGAAATGCTGGTCTTTGTTAGAAAGAATCTCCCCATTATGCTTGGACTTCAATTGTTTGCCCCCCCCTGACTGGGGCAAACAATTGAAAGGAGTGTGTAGATAGTTTTTTTGTTTTTTTTTAAGCTTACACTTGTTCAAGAGCAAGTATTGATGCTGAGTTATAGACATTTTATCCTACTCAGGTTGTTTGTGTGTTTTGCTTTTTTAAATAATGTTTACAGCATTATTTGCACTTTATACTGTTCACTTTTTTACTGTTTAATGATGCCATTTCTGTTTGTCATGTATAATTTTTGATATTTTGTGTTTACCCTTGAATACCAACCAGTGTGTATTATTCAAACTTACCTAATTCAGCTGGCTAGTTGTTATCGAGTACTAAAATCATTTTCAACATGAATCTGACAACTAAGTAGGCTAAATAACTTTAAACTTTGATACATGTTTGGATAGGCCAGTATCGGCCTGTATCAGTATCGGATCGGAAGTGCAAAAACCTGGATCGGTATCGGATCGGAAGTGCAAAAACCTGGATCGGGACATCCCTAACCTCAACATACAAATGTTTTCAGATACAAGTTGTCTTTCGGCTAATTGTTATACTTTATGTTCAAATTCAATCCAAGTTCAAATTCAAGTTGCGAGCTTCCCCACAACTATGTGGCGTAGGGAATGTCAGAATGAACCCCATAAAATACGCAGAAAACATCCGGTTTTACGTGAGTTGTGCAATATAGACTATCCATCCATCCATTTTGTAACGCTAGACCCTCTCGGAGTTTCAGGGGGGCGCAGCCTATTCCAGCTTCACATTCACTGACTCGAGCAGATTTTAGTGTTGAAGTATTATATAAATTTGTCTAACGATAGAGCTTTTAATACTATCGTTGTATCGTACGTAATAATGCATGTTGACGTCACATTCTCGCTGTGTCCCACAATTTTCACACCGACAATCTAGCAAACACGTCCTCAAAGTAATGTACCGTTTTTGCTTGGGGCTAATGTGCCTCTGCAGTGTAAAGCCACTTCTCACTTCCATGGCGGAAAATACACTACTTTTCTTGCAAGTATCATCACTAGAGGATGAGTAAATGCTATTCTACATACTGTATAAGGATATGCTCATTTCTAACCACAAGCTGGAGGTCTTGAATGGTCGATACAAATATTGACAGTAACGATTCCAAGTAACCTGTTTTGAAATGTTTTTTATTATGATCTATATACAAAATCAATTATCTTGATATTTTTGGTTATTATAGTAGTCGTTATCGCCACATAGTTTTTAGGACATACTTACCATCCCAAGCTGTTTTTACAAGCATGGGAAGGAAAAAAGTGAGTGTTGAGGACATTGCTGAGAAGAAGTGGATGATATTTATTGAATTGAAGGAAGTAATCATCAAAAACGTGGCAGCACGAGAACCTTGTTATCTTGGTGAAGCAGTTGGAACGTAGCACTGCCGATTTTCAACATACCGAAGCAGAAGGAATCGATAAGGTCTGCCGAAGACATTAAAATAATATCTAAACAGTAGAAATGTATCCATGAAAATATACAGAAGCTCCTGATGATCTGTTTGACAGAGGCAACTAAAATAGGCTTGTAAATTAGATAGATAGATAGATAGATAGTACTTTATTGATTCCTTCAGGAGAGTTCCTTCAGGAAAATTAAAATTCCAGCAGCAGTGTACAGAGTTGAGATCAATTAAAAAAAAAAAAAAAAAAAAAAAATAGGGTAAGAATTCCTGATTTTTTTCCAGGAATTCAGTAGTTTTTCTCACGTTCATTATTAAATTGCTGGCCCTCACAACTTCTTTGGCCCCATGTTGGACAATTTTGCAGTTATGCTTAAACTGAGAGAATGAGCATATAAACTGAGTCACCAACGTGTGGGATTCTTTGTTTGGGTACTCGAGTCCGCAGAATAATACGTGGGCCATACTTAAGCTGACACAGTGGACAAAAAACTGGGCGTACAAAAACTAAGGTATCACTGTATATGTGCTGAGAACCAGGTTATTTATCATTAACTAAGGTATTTTTATTTTAGAAAGTGACCAAACCATCAGTAATGCTGCATACACATCGAGAAGAATAGGATTAAAAACACCCTTCTTATTCCTAATTCTCTTCAGATTTGCCAAATTATTTCAAATAAATTAAACCCTGACCATTAAACAGGTGTTACCTGAAAATAGGCATGTTTGGTTTGTTCAAATGTCCCCATGATCCCAGTCGGAGAGGATGAAGATGAAAACTGTGTGCTGACTGCTGACACCTCTGAATGCGCCTCCGTACGCTATTTGGCAGCCTGACAGCCTCGTAGGGCTTCCAGTGTGCGCGCTGAAGTAGCTCTCAGCTGTGAGAGGAGATGCCGGGTGTCTCTGCTTTGTACCCTCTACATTTGCATGGCCTGACCCAGTTCGATGCGAGGCTAGTGGCGGGGGGAGGGGCAGGCCGGGAAAGAGCTAAAAATACCACTACCCCTCATGGTACGCGGCTTCATTGCAGTGGATCCCGAGAATTGCTATCTTGGAGTAGTTGCCTCACGGATGTTTAAAAACTGCCAGAGGGTTTCTTTAGCATAAATTGTTTTCTGCAGAAGCTTGCCGCCGTCACTTTTAATTGTCTCCACATTTCTGCAGATGTCAACCCGCATGTGTCGTAGCAACCTCTGATGTCTTGGAGTAGTCAAGTCTCCCTGGCGTTGGCATGCAAAGAGTTAACCCCGGCCACTGTCACTTAACCAAACCGCGCCAGCTGCCAGGCGAGGAGATCCAATGGCAATGATTTTCCGCAGTTGTGACATGTGACCCGCTCGGCAACCCGAAACTGTCCCAGCGGAGCAAATGTTGGCACGGGACATCACCCTGCGGGGCTGGGTGTCGCGATGGTGGCCCGAAGGCACACAAGAATTGCATTCAGCAGAGGTGCAGCATTTGAAGTGAATGCTACGAAAAGCCTACTTGTCCTTCTTTTACTTTTGGCTGTCTGCTAATTGGATGGTTACTGGTTTGATCTTCAGCTTCAAGAGGGAGTGTTTCCCTAAGTGTCCTTGAGCAAGATACCAAACCCCTAATTACTCATGATTGGCCTATTTGCACCATGTGGGTAGCCACCCGCAGCACTGAGTGCCTTTAGCATCCTAGGGAGGAAAGGAACTGTGATAAATTTATAACAGGGACACTAAATTTACCAGTATAAGGATAAACAGGCATAGTATCGCACTAATCAATAGCTTGCTCAAATGCGATCATAAACACAAGACAAAAAAAAAAACTTGGTTAAAAGATTTCAAAGTGTGTACATATTTTTGAGCACATTTAGTAATCCAAAAATCTATCAATTGTTTGTTTCATTAAGTATGGTACTCACTTTATAGCCTTAGTGCACATTGTAAGGAAAGTAGTTGAAATACCTTAAAAACAAGATGTTCTTCTTACCATTACCTTCTTCTTTTTTGCAATAAATGCACATTATCAACATGAAATTTCACTTTTATACTGTGTATAAATTAAAAATACATAATGAAGCAAACAATCTGCTGTTTGCTAGTGAACAGATCACAGCTTCAACAAACAGCGCTCTTATGTGCGCTCTTTTGGAGTGGTGGTGCAGAAAATATGTTTGCGTATTCAAAGTTTTGGACATCCGTTGCGGTCCAGATTTGATACATTTTCATTAAACGATTATTCGAAACAACAGAAATTAAATCAACAATTTTCTCATCGATGTATTCTATTCATTTTTGCAGTCCTACATTCAACGATAACGTGATAAAAATGCCAACTCATATGAAATTTTCATATCGTTACATCCCAAATATGTATTGTTTAGAGGCAGTGCATAACATCTTTTTATGCCCATTGCAGAGGATGCTGGTTCTAAGGAGGGTGTGCAGTGTCTGAACCTTTTGATAGATTGATTGAAACTTTTATTAGTAGATTGCACAGTTCAGTACATCCATCCATCCATTTTCTACCGCTTATTCCCTTTCGGGGTCGCGGGGGGCGCTGGCGCCTATCTCAGCTACAATCGGGCGGAAGGCAGGGTACACCCTGGACAAGTACATATTCCGTACAATTGACCGCTAAATGGTAACATCCGAATTAGTTTTTCAACGTTTTTAAGTCGGTGTCATTGTAAATCAATTCACGGTAACCACTCTTTGTTACAACAACATCATCACATCCATCCATCTTTTTTCTACCGCTTGTCCCTTTCGGGATCTCGGGGGGTCGTTGGAGCCTATCTCAGTTGCATTCGGGCGGAAGGCGGAGTACACCCTGGACAAGTCGCCAACTCATTACAGGGCCAACACAAATTGACAGACAACATTCACACTCACACTCACATTCACACATTACAGCCAATTTAGTGTTGCCAATCAACCGATCATCACAGTGGATGTTTAATAGTGCCCTGCTGACAAACCAGTCTAAGCTTCACAGCAGGCTTAGGCATTATTGACACTTACCAATGTGCTGCCTTTAGTGGTTGATGCTGTGGAATTTACAGTCTGAGAGGTAATTGTTAAAGCCTGCAATTATAACTAAGGAAAACCAAATAAACTATGCAGTCTTGGGCTGGTAAATTATTTTAGCCAGCTCACTAATGCCTACATTTCTCATAGTAAATTTTGTCTTGGAAAATAGGCATGACTGCATGTAAGGTGCATGAAATAATGATGAAACTTATTAGTATTTTTTTGAGCTTAAAGCATCTTCTACACAACCATCTTCCACCTTGTTATTACAAGCGGCCCTGCAATTACGCTGCATAATAAATAATACACGTTGTCTTGTTTTTTCCATAGCAGATGGCTCCAAGTAGAATCCCAATATGTGACAGAATAGTTTCCAAGATTCTGAATGGAATAAGCTGCGAGCGTTCATTTTGTGCAGCAAGCGATACGGTGCAACATCCGTGTCCCAGTTTTGTATATTTGGAGATGTTACTCTTTGTTTTTCCAACTTAACAGCTCTGAGGAGCCCCGTCCCACAGAGATGCTGGGCTTTTTAGATGAGCATTGTTAATGTCCTCTTGTCTGCTCAGGAATCTATAAATGAGTTCAAATCCAGCCAACTCTGAATGAACTATCCCAGTTGTGTCATATTGAGGCTGAATGGGCACCAGCCGCTGGTTACAATGGGCTACTGGCGTTGAGCGCCGCGGAGCTCCCCAATGCCGCAGATAGTCTTAATTAGATTTGACGCGAGGCTTTTCCTGAAGTAATCATTCAGCGAGTCCCAGCTAACCGCCCGTGTGACTGCAGAGAAGGGAATTTTGTTCCCAGAGAGCGACCTATGTACCTGTACGTGCATGACAGAACACGTCGGCGTAAATGCTTGTCCGCATTAGCAGAATCCACTGCTGCCTCTGAAAACACGCGGGACTTTTTGTCCGAGCATCACATTTTAATGGTTTCTTCTTTGGTGGAATCCTGCTTACTTTGGTGCCTGCTGACAGTATGATATCTCTTCTCGTTCTAGATCTGACTGCATGGTGATCTCTGGCTCTCTGAGTTCTCCAACGCCATGAAAGGCCAGGAAGACTCAGCTCTCCAATGGAAATGGCTGGTTTTGTAGAAACGCTGCCCTTCCACCCGCTGCCACATGACTCCAGCTGCCTCTGATGGCCTTGTCGCCTTTTTTATGGGCGCTACCTCTGTGTGCACGCTCGTGAGGATTTAAACTTTTCCAGGACACTTATTTTTATATTTACATTTTTTTTTGTACCCCTTCTGTTACCTCAAAGCTTTGCATTAACGTGGAAAGCTAGCGGGGACAATGGCAAACAACTCTTACAGTGGGGTGAAGAACTCCGTAGCGGAGGCCAACCATGATGGAGATTTTGGCTGCACGCTCAAAGAACTGCGCGCCCTCATGGAACTGCGAGGCACTGAGGGGATAAACAAAATTGGGGAATCATACGGGGACGTTCAAGGATTCTGCAACCGGCTAAAAACCTCACCTACAGATGGTAAGGTAACCTTAGTTTAGTGCTTCCAAGCTGATGTTTTGTTGACAGAATGCTAATGTGGTGTGCTCATAGTTTAGAAGGTGTGTCATAAGCCATGTTGCACACATAACCGGACACCTTGACATTACTTCCTTGGAAAACTCATATGTTCGACAGGGCCTGTCCACGGCCCCCTTGTACCATCCCTCTCTCCTGTTTCACCTCCCGGTCTCTGGTGTGGGCGTCTTAGACAGACCAGCTTGGCACAGCACCAGGCCTCAGCCAGGTTGATGTCCCACTTGTGGGCCAGCAAAACAGGCTTTTAGGTCCCTAAGTCATGACCCAACTCTGTAGTGGAAGGAGTGAGTTCATCTTCAAGGAAGGCGATCCTGAATTAGTCTGTCATCACCATGTTGTTCACCAGCCGGGTGTTTATTTGGTGACATTAGAGCTCTATTGGTTGACCGCACCAACTTCCTTTTATTCCTGCTACTCGTGTGCTACTCCCCTGTTTCAGCATCTCTCCATAGACAGTCTAGTGCCTAATCGCCAGTATGACCTTGACTGAACTCTTATGGGAGAGGATTTTCAGTTTGATCCCAGATTAAAACGGCACCGCATATTCACTGTCGCAGCAACAGTCCTCTGTATGCAGAGTCTCAGAGCGAGGAGGGGAGAAAAAAAATTCCCCTCGGCTTCATTTCGCCAGGGGGAATGCCGTAAATACACCGCTGCATGGCAGCACGAATCACCTCTGGTTACCTCAACGACATGAGTGTGCGAGGCGCACTGTGCCATCTCCTACTCTTCTGCCAGTGCGCGATGGTGGCAGCCGCAAGGAGGAATGGCTGAGTCTGTTGGAAGAGGCGTGAGTTGTTCTAACACGTATATGACTGTGTCATGTTGGAGGCGGGCGGCGCTTAAAGAGTCTTGTCATGCCTTGTAACATGAGTGACACAAACCGAGGCGCGCACTCGCTTCACATCGCCCGGCGGTGCCAAACATCCCGAGCGACGAGCGCATTCGACGACGAGTGCCCAGCTTTGATATTTAACAGTTCCAATGAGCGCATTCGTCATTGCTGCGGGATTACAGGAGCTTGACAATTGAAAAGGGATTTCTAATTAGTTGGACGGTTACGTCTCAAAACCTCTTGAGCCAATCCTTCCCTAAATCCTCCACATTTCCAAGCTCATTTACTTTACCCAAATAAGTTTTTGTCAACTTTCCTGTTGCAGCAGCTCCTCCATACATACATACTACATGCAGAACCCTTACTGCAATGACACAGAATTATAGCTGTCCAAAAGATTGATATGTATAGGAGATTAATTGCATTTTTTTCTATAGTTAACAATTAATCGCATATATTTTAACGTTATTTTTTTCTCTGTAATAAGTGTACGGTAGACACATCCTTTTCGAGGATTTAATACCATTAACATGGAACTGGACAATTTGTTTGCTTTATGCAAATGTTTAATAAATATTGTGCTTTCTAAAACCGCTCAACACAAAATGGACACAGTCTTGTACAGACACACGCACACACACTATCTCTCACACAAACAAACATTCCGTATTTTCCGGACCATAGGGCGCACCTGAGTATAAGGCGCACCGCCAATGATTGGTCTATTTTTAACCTTTTTTCATATATGAGATGCACCACCAGTGCACCTTATATATATATATATATATATATATATATATATATATATATATATATATATATATATATATATATATATATATATATATATATATATATATATATATATATATATATATATATACATAAATACATACAGTGGGGCAAAAAAGT
The DNA here is from genome assembly GCF_033978795.1 of Nerophis ophidion. Taxonomy (NCBI): domain Eukaryota; kingdom Metazoa; phylum Chordata; class Actinopteri; order Syngnathiformes; family Syngnathidae; genus Nerophis; species Nerophis ophidion. The sequence goes on from NC_084620.1 coordinate 8,681,581, forward strand.
ATTTAGTCAGCCACTGATTGTGCAAGTTTTCCCACTTAAAAAAATTATGACAGGTCTGTAATTTTCATCAAAGGTACACTTCAACTGTGAGAGACAGAATGTGGAAAAAAAATCCAGGAATTCACATTGTAGGAATTTTAAAGAATTTATTTGTAAACCATGGTGGAAAATAAGTATTTTGTCACTTCAAACAAGGAAGAGCGCTCTCACAGACCTGTAACTTCTTCTTCAAGAACAGGCATGTGATTTTTCCGTCTAAAGTCGTAATTCCTTCTTTTTTAATCTCAGGGGGAAAAAAATTATTATCAAACATATCGACCAATCAACTACGGCGTAATATAAGTTATATTACGCCGTAGTTGATTGGTCGATATGTTCCTTGTGACCAATCAGGACATCTGTTATGAATGATGACGTTATTACCGCCATTTTCCAAATGTAAACCATGTCGGTTCTCGAGAGAAAGGACGCTTCACAAGTAAAAGAAATTGATAAACATGTCAAAAATAAGTTTCAATGGGACTGGATGGAAAGGGAAATAACTGATACTGTTGGGAAGAAAGAAGTTGTAAATTTGTTCGGCGATTTTATTAGGAAAATCGATCGTCCCGTAAAAGGTTTGTGCACGTGGTGTCATGATAATATTGACTAAGGATCACAAGGTTTCAAGGCTTTGGAAGTACATGCGAAACGCCAAAAACATATGACACAACTTGAAGCAAGGAAAACAAACTTTTCACTAGCTGGTACTTTTGGATGTCAAAGTGAGCAAACCTTACGGACTTCATCCCTTGTTTACATTGACAACTGCCATAGACATCGAGAGGAAAGATCCACCCAAACAACCCACTTCAGTTGCAGACAGCGTAGTTAATAATGAGGTGAGCTAAAAAATATTTGCTTGTGAAATACGCATGTTTGTTTTAAATATCAACCAATTATTGCTTTGTGAAATATAAATGGGTTTTTCTAAAAATAAAAAGCCACGTGAAAATATATTATGAAATTACAGAAATTCAAAGAGTCGCATTATTGATTCCATTTAACAATTTATTTGAAACAAATTTGCATATAATACTATTTTGTAATATTAAGTTCTTATGTAGTCTTATGTTAGGGTAAGCTCATGTTAGGGCTCTCCGAGCATGTAAATGTGTGAAGTGAACTGAAGTAATGTAGTAATACTGTAAATAAACTGTAGATAATAACACTGATCAATGTGACACCTGTGGATGTGAAATGAACACAAGATGTAAATACTAGTGACTAAATACTGCTGGGACTGAACCGTATACAGTGATTCATTAGGATAATTGGGATATGTATGTTCTATTAATGATGTTTTCATGTCTTTAAACACTAAAATATTTTCTTCAAATGGTGCTGTCTTTGTTAATTTTAGCATGTTCAATTGGTGAAAAACCAGGACCTGGCTGGGGGCCTTTGTCCCCCAGACCCCCGGAAATGTTTTCAGTCTTTTTCATTGTGGTCAAATCACATGCCTGTTAAGAAGCCTTTCTGTCCTCCACTCGTTACCTGTAATAATGGAACCTGTTTGAACTCGTTATCTGTATAAAAGACACCTGTCCACAGCCTCAAACAATCAGACTCCAAACTCCACTATGGCCAAGACAGAAGAGCTGTCGAATGACACCAGGAAAAGAATTGTAGACCTGCACCAGACTGGGAAGAGTGAATCTACAATAGGCAAGCAGCTTGGTGTGAAAACATCAACAGTGGGAGCAATTATCAGAAAATGGAAGACATACAAGACCACTGATATCTCCCTCGATCAGGGGCTCCCCGCAAGATCTCATCCCGTGGGGTAAAAATGATCGTGAGAACGGTGAGCAAAAATCTCAGAACCACACGGGGGGACCTGGTGAATGACCTGCAGAGAGCTGGGACCAAAGTAACAAAGGTTACCATCAGTAACACTACGCCGATAGGGAATCAAATCCTGCAGTGCCAGACGTGCCCCCCTGCTTAAGCCAGTGCATGTCCAGGCCCGTCTGAAGTTTGCCATAGAGCACATGGATGATACAGCAGAGGATTGGGAGAATGTCATGTGGTCAGATGAAACCAAAATAGAACTTTTTGGTATAAACTCAACTCGTTGTGTTTGGAGGAAGAAGAATACTGAGTTACCTATGATGAAAATTACAGACCTCTGTCATCATTTTAAGTGGGAGAACTTGCACAATCGGTGGCTGACTAAATATTTTTTTTGCCTCAGTGTATATATATATATATATATATATATATATATTTATATATATATATATATATATAAATCAGAAAATAACATCATTACTTGATAAAAAAGGGACAGAAATCACAGATCAAGACATGATTTTGATGAGGACTGAAGAATTTTATGAAGAACTCTATCAAAGCAGTCTGTCAGTGGACCTTCAATTATCCATAGACTCAGAAGAAATTCCAGACATCACATATTGAGAGGTGCAGTATGCAGTCATAAACATGAAACGAGGGAAAGCACCAGGACCAGATAATATTTTAATAGACACAATTAAAGAGGGGGAGGATGTCATTGATAAGGAGCTGGCGAAGCTATACACAGCTTGCTTACATCAGGGCAAAGTGCCAGAGAAGTGGAAAGAAGCTAACATGATCATCCTTTTCATGAAAGGGGACAAGAGGGACCTCAAGAACTACAGACCTATTAGCCTTCTTTCAAACATATACAAGTTGTTTACAAGAATCCTGAGAAATCGAATGGAAAATACACTTAATAGATACCAACCTAGAGAACATGCAGGGTTTAGGAGTGTTTTTTCTACCATGGACCATATTCATACATTGAATCAGATCAAAGAAAAATGCCAAGAATACAACAAACCACTTTGTATGGCCTTCATAGACTATGAAAAGTCATTTGATTCGGTGGAGACACAGTCGGTTTAAACGCTCTGTAAGATCAAGGAATTCATCATAAGTACATTAACATAAGTACATCTACACAAACTGCACTACCACAGTTATGATGCACAAAGCAAGCGAGAAAATCCACATAAAGAAGGGTGTCCGACAAGGCAATACAATTTCGCCTAAACTGTTTACAGCTTGTTTGGAAGGCATATTTCGCTCTCTGGAGTGGGAGTATAAAGGAGTTGATATCAACGGAGACAAATTTAATTGTCTGAGGTTTGCAGATGACATTGTTGTCTTGGGAGAGCAACTCAGTGAAGTGGAAGATATGCTTAAAGACTTTGCAAATGCCAGCAAATGTTGTGGATTGAAAATGAATATGAAGAAAAAATGTTGGCAAATTCCATGGTACCTCATGGACCTGTGACTGTTAATTGAAAGGAAATTGATGAAGTTAATGAGTACATCTATCTGGGGCAGAGATTTAGCCTGAAAGAAAAGAGTCAAGAACAGGCGATAGGGAGGAGAATCAGATTGGGCTGGTGCCAATATGGAAAACTGAGCAACATCATGAGAGGAGAAATACCGTTAAGACTAACAAGAAAGGTCTTTAATCAATGCGTGTTACCAACCATGACATATGGAGCTGAAACCTGGGCATTGTCAAATAAAATGGAAAAGAAAATCGCAGCAGCACAACACAACACAACATGGAAAGAAATATGCTCGGAATCACATATAAAGACAGAAAAACAAATGAATGGGTGAGAAAACAAACGCAAGTCCAAGACATTATGAGAACTATCAAATTAAATAAGTGGAAGTGGGCTGGACATATCAGTAGGAGAACAGATAATTGGCAGACTTCCCTAATGACATCATGGAGACCCATGGATGGGAGCAGAAATGGAGGAAGACAGAGAGTGAGATGGCGAGATGAAATAGACAAATATTGGGGAACAGTGCAGTGCCAGGGAGCAGCTAGAGATCGTTCACTAAGGCAGAAACATGCTGAGGCTTTCGTCCAGCAGTGGCCTGACAAGGGCCGATGATTATTATTATTAGAGATATCCAATAATATCGGACTGTTGATATTATCGGCCGATAAATGCTTTAAAATGTATTATTATAAAGTATCGGTTTCACAAAGTAAAATTTATGACTTTTTATTACGCCGCTGTACGGAGTGGTACACGGACGGAGGGGGAAGTACAGAGCGCCAATAAACCTTAAAGGGACTGCCTTTGCGTGTCGCCCCAATCACATAATATCTACTGCTTTTCACACACACAAGTGAATGCAAGCCATACTTGGTCAACAGCCATACAGGTCACACTGAGGGTGGCCGTATAAACAACTTTAACACTATTTCACATATGCGCCACACTGGGAATCCACACCAAATAAGAATGACAAACACATTTCGGGAGAACATCCGCACCGTAACACAATAGAACAAATACCAGGAACTCCTTGCAGCACTAACTCTTCCGGGATGCTACAATATACACCCCCTACCCATCTCAACCCACCCCCAACCCCGCCCACCACAAACTGCTCATGCTCTCTCAGGGAGAGCATGTTCCAAATTCCAAGCTGCTCTTTTGAGGCATGTTAAAAAAAAGAAAAATGCACTTTGTGACTTCAAAAATAAATATGGTAGTGCCATGTTGGCATTTTTTTCCATAACTTGAGTTGATTTATTTTTGAAAACCTTGTTACATTGTTTAATGCATCCTGCGGCGCATCACAACAAAATTAGGCATAATAATGTGTTATATCGGAATCGGTAATTAAGAGTTGGACAATATCGGAATATCAGCTCGAGAGCAGTCCGGTGAGGGGAGGACGTGTGGTAGCATGCTAGCAGCGACTGGGCTAGCTCATAGACTGACCATACGTCCTCTTTTCACCGGACATGTCCTCTTTTGCGGAGCTGTCAGGGCGGAGTTTCTTAAATTCCTCAAATGTCCGGCATTTTGAATATTGTTTACACTACGTGCAGTACGCTACTTAATATGTCCCAGTGTTTCCCACAGGTCAGGCACCTATTTGCGGTGGTGTGGTTGCGTGGCGGAGGTGGGGGGTGGTGAGGGGTGGGGGGTCGTGTGGGGGGGGGCAGCTGCGCCGGCGATGACCAAGAAGAACGCGGAGTTGGAATATAACTACAACACTTTATGGACATATTTATATACATATTTATATAATATTTAAATATTTACATAATATGTAACTACAATCTCCATTCACAGACAGAGTCCCATTGCTTTTATGAGCGGTCGAGCAAGTCAAAAGCCGGAAAAAAAAAAAAAAAAAAAGTATGTTTTTTTATTTATTTATTTTTAATTTTTATTTGTGACGGCCGTAATTCTTTCGTGGCGGGCCGCCACAAATAAATGAATGTGTGGGAAACCCTGTGTCCGTGTGGAAACTCATTCGGTACACCTCCGCACCGAACCGGAAACCCCGTACCGAAACGGTTCGATAAAATACCCGTACCGTTACACCCCTAGTGAATAATGTAAACTCACTACACTGGTATGTTTTAGCCCTTTCATGGCGAGTTTACTGACAATATAAGTAAGAACTTTACAGTTCTTTATACTAGAAATGGCAACAGCGGAGGATGAATGTCCAATAACGAGAAGATAGAGAAAAAGGGCTCGTCACAGAATACAAAAGCGAATCTGCGCAATTTTTCAGGATTTATGCAGATCCCAAATACAGATCAGCAGGTACCAGAAGGTAAGAAAAGTTGCTTTTGCATAACATTGCAAAACAAAACGCCAGATAATATATTACCTTATATTCACACCATAATACCTGCTGGAATTTTAATTTTCCTGAAGGAATCAATAAAGTACTATCTATCTATCTATCTATCTATCTATCTATCTATCTATCTATCTGTCTATCTGTCTATCTGTCTATCTGTCTATCTGTCTATCTGTCTATCTGTCTATCTGTCTATCTGTCTATCTGTCTATCTGTCTATCTGTCTATCTGTCTATCTGTCTATCTGTCTATCTGTCTATCTGTCTATCTGTCTATCTGTCTATCTGTCTATCTGTCTATCCGTCTATCTATCTGTCTATCTATCTATCTATCTATATATCTATCTAATAATACTCAATTAATGAAGCAAATTAAGCGGTGTGGCTTCAGATCTTACCAAAGTCGTACTAAAACATTTTGATAGATTTTTGAGCGCCATGTGTAATATTTATATTTTCAATGGAACATATAAAATGTTGGTGTTTATTTGAGTCATATTGCCTTCATAGTGCAGTCTACCCGTATCTCTTATGTTTGACTGCTATCTACTGTTCACACTTATCATTTAACCATGTACTAAATAAAATTGCTTCAAGGTCAGTAAGCAAAACCTGAATTATTCCGTACATAAGAAGTTTTGGGGAAAAAACTGAATTTTAAGTGCGCCTTGTAGTCCGGAAAATACAGTACTCTTTTACACACACTTACTACTTCTGACACAGGCTCACTTTAAAAAGAAAGATACTGACCGTAAAAAAATTGCATCGTAAGCATGTCTGCGGAGTGCCCTGTCTGCCTTCATGACAGTCTGGGCGGGGTCTGGACCAATGAATGGGTCAATAAACCATTTCATCGATGAATAATGAAAATGAACTGGATAACTTGTGTTCTATGTATCTCACTTCAAAACAGTGTAAAAGAGAGGGTTCACTCTGTGCATTAAGGCTAGGAATCTTTGGGCACCGCACGATTTGATTCGATTTTTGGCAGTAACGATTCGATTCAGAATCGATACTCTATTCAAAAAGATTTTAAATTCAAAATCAATACTTTTTAATAACATTGAGTGCCATGTCTATGATTAACAACATTTCTCCATAAGATAGATACACAGCTGTGATAAGTGTCTGTTACCTGAAAGAAAACTGGGTTAGTTTTATAACATTCTACCTAAACATTTAATTACTGTAAGTTAAATACAAATAATGCAACAAAAAAGTACCTCACTCTTTCCTTTTGTAAAGTAAATCTCTGCAGCATGTACGGACATGTACATCAAGAATATGATTTGGCTGTACAAGACAGTTTTAAAAAAATACAAATCTAAAAAAATAGATTTTTGATTTTTTTAAATCCATTAAGAAACTTTACCAATGAGAATCGCAATTCTATCGAAAATGTATTTTTTTTTTTAACACTTATATGCCTCGGTCTCAGCATCTGGGCGTGTTTATTCAATAGCACAGTTAAATGAACAGAGTGAATCCCGTTGTCAGTCATCCACTGTCATTGTTTCTGTGGGTTGAGGCATGACCGCTAGCTTACATGCACAAACAGAGCCGCACTACTTTCTAGTGAGAATTACCGGAAGGTTACCAAAATTAGGGGGAAAAATATGATTGCAAAACCATATATCCTTTGTGGGAATATCTTGGATTGAGACAAGTGAACAAGAGTGTGCCCAATTTGTTGGAAAGTAATGACAAAACAGACAAAAAAACTGAAGTTAAGAGTTAAAACTAATTGTATTTTTTATTTACTTATTGATATTTGAAAGTTTTTGACCTTCCAATTACAATGGTAAAACAACTAATAAGAAATAAATGTTTATTGCATTCGAAAGGAATACTTTCATTTTGTATTATTTTTTTATATTGTGATTACATTAGTGCTTAATTTTGTCTCAAAACAGTGCAGTGACAATAATGACATTTGGCAATACTTTTGGGACATTATATCATCAAGCATATTGTAATATCTAGGGGTGCAACGGATCAAAAAAACTCACGGTTCGGATCGGTTCTCGGATCAGAGTCATGGATCGGATCATTTTTCGGATCAGCAAAAAAAAAAAAAAAAAGACAAGACAAATAAACAGAGGTTTTGTCTTTTTGTTTAGTAACACTTTTAAATTATTAAATTAAAATATATGAAACCAACTTAAAGAGCACAAGGCATAATATCTTATTTTCAACATAATTAATGAAAAACAGTGCAACGTAAAAAGGCATTTGTCCTTTCTTTATACTTGGACCAATGACCATTCATTAAAAAAAAAAACACCTTGAAGTGCAACATAAGAAGGCACAACATCTTTCTTGAAACATAGGTAGTGAAATAAAACCTGACATCTTGAGTGATGCTGCTGTCTTCCACACTTGGAGCCATGGATTGTAGAATCCTTGTTTTCCATGGGGGTTTAAGCACCTGGAGGACCTCCTGTGCCACTCTCACATCATCATCAGACAGGGTGATGATGTCTTTGACATTTGTCTTCAGGGTCTTGTGGGTCAATGCAGAGTGTATAGCTGCCTGCTGCTCCAACATATAAGTGGAGTTCCACCTTGTTGGGACTTCATGTATGAGCTTATAAGTAGGCAGCTTTAACTTTTTCTTGCTTTGTCAATCACAGAAGGGTTAAAACCAATAAGAAACAGTTCCCAGTGGCTTATTTTATTTTTTGAAGTTTTTTTCAAAATTTTACCCATCATGGAATATCCGGAAAAAAGGCTTTAAAGTGCCTGATTTTCGCTATCTGTAAATCCAGCTGTCCATTTTCCTGTGACGTCACTGCGTGACGCCAATACAAACAAACATGGCAGATAGAACTGAAAGATATAGCGACATTAGCTCGGATTCACACTCAGATTTCAGCAGCTTAAGCGATTCAACAGATTACGCATGTATTGAAACGGATGGTTGGAGTGTGGAGCCAGATAGCGAAAACAAAATTGAAGAAGAAACTGAAGCTATTGAGCCATATCACGACGGACAAAGGCAACGCGGACGAATTCGGCGATCACCTTCTAACCAACGATTGCATCTTTTGACCCCTGGAGCCACTTAAATCCGCCGATTGGTAAGTGTTTGTTTGGCATTAAATGTGGGTGGAGGGAAAGGCTGGATGCAAATATAGCTACAAATGTACATACAGCTAGCCTAAATAGCATGTTAGCATCGATTAGCTGGCAGTCATGCCGTGACCAAATTTGTCTGATTAGCACATAAGTCAACAACATCAACAAAACTCACCTTTGTGATTTCGTTGACTTTATCGTTGGAAATGCATCTGCTTTTTGGAAATCCATCTGCTTTGAGTGTCGCAGGATATCCACACATCTCTGTCGTATCATCGCTATCGTCTGTAAAATGTGCAAAACAAATGAGGGACTTTAGCATCTTTTGACACTGGTGCAACTTGAATCCGTTGATTGGTATGTGTTTGTTTGGCATTAAATGTGGGTGGAGGGAAAGGCCGGATGCAAATATAGCTACAAATGATGCATATTGATGCAATATGTACATACAGCTAGCCTAAATAGCATGTTAGCATGCCGTGCTAATCGATGCACACTCCACGTAAGTCAACTTGAATCCGTCCCTGATCATGTTGTTACACCCTCCGACAACACACCGACGAGGCATGATGTCTCCAAGGTACGGAAAACATTAGAAAAAACGGAAAATAACAGAGCTGATTTGACTTGGGGTGTGTAGTGTGTTTGAGAAAATGGCGGATTGCTTCCTGTTGTAACGTCACGGGTGAAAGGTCATCGCTCCAACAGCGAACAATTGAAAGGCGTTTAAATCGCCAAATTCACCCTTTTAGAGTTCGGAAATCGGCTAAAAAAACATATGGTCTTTTTTCTGCAACATCAAGGTATATATTGACGCTTACATAGGTCTTGTGATAATGTTCCCCTTTAAGCACATGAGCAGCTGTTGTGCTTCGGTGGACGTAGGAAACCACCTTTCTGATTCCCCCAAGGAGGCGCTCCATCCTATTGACTGAGATTCCCTTCTGTGATGCCAAATTCACTACATGTGCAAAGCACCTATCTGTGGTCCCAGTCCTGCCTCATTCACTGCATTTATTTGATTTTTGGCATTATCACCTGTGACTGGGATATTAGTATTGGGCCTCTTTATCTTCCATTCCTCCACTGCTTGTGTCAGTACCTGCGCAAGATGACTCTCGTAGAGAGAGCGTGTCTTCTCATCTCCCAGTCTGCTGTGATGAAGTGAGCGCTTATCGTCACATAGTTCCCCTGGTCCTCCACGCGTCTGTCGTGAGCGCAACAGATGATGCTCGGGATAGTTCATCCACAACTTTTTTCTTCTCATGCTTATAAAGATCTGGCACAATCTTATCGCTGAAGTGGGTGCGCAACGGGATGTTGTAACAAGCCTCAACCACTTTCAGCATTGTTTTAAAACCCTCTTTTTGCACAACCGAGTCGGCACCTACAGTATAAACACACCGATTAAATGGCGCGGGGCGTTCAAGCTTCTCCGTTACTCCGCTCGCCATGACCCCACTGTGTGTGGACTGAACACGCACTTTTTTTTTTTTCTTCATAAATCAAACCGCGGATCACGTGTGTGCCGAACCGAAGATATTGATCCGAACGGATCACGGATCAATGTTGATCCGTTGCACCACTAGTAATATTGGACCAGGCCTATAGTAGGGGCATGCGACTTTTAGGGCGGCCCTTTATATTCCACAATATTGATGGGTTGGGATGGCAGAATTAGGGGTGTTAGCACTCATTTGGTCAATTGCTGTAGAAACTTTGTCGGTTGTAGTCGTTTGTTCTTGGCTTTCCGGCATGGTCTGCCTCTGTCAGGGGTAGGGAGGGTTCTATTCATCGGCAGACAGCTCGCAGATAGCAGCCAGCATTTAGGACACCACTAGCTCCAGCGCTTTCCAGCAGATTACTTTGTTGTTGTTGAAAGGGCTGACTGGTCTTGTGGGGCTAAGATTGCCATTGAAAGTGCACTTTTCTCTGTCCGTATCTGTCCTGTGTTTGCTCTTGCTTGCAGCTTCCCCACCGCTGTGTGGGCCAGCGGTATTAGTGTTAACTTGTTATTGCGCTAAATTTGACAGCCATACATTGTGAGTTTAGCATAATGTACAGACACAAATTATAATCAGGATAGGGTGGAGGAAGGCATTGACTACTTGGCAACAGGTTGTCACTTATTCATGGCCTGGCCTGTAAAGCATCTATTTTTAGTCTGACTCTTACATTGTATGTGGTGTTTTAACACAAACTGTCACTCACCATCTAGAATGTTACAGCTCAAGGTCACAGTGTTGCAAGGCTAAGTGTGGCCACATCTCCGCACTGGCACTTGAGATGTCCTCAGATGTCAAACAGTGACCATCGTGTGCAGCTGTGATGTTTAAAAAGTCCACTGAGGTGTAGTGTTAGTATTTGGAGTACCAGCAGCAGCTTTACTCCTTAATGGAATCCCCTGAATGGTGTGCATAATGAGGCTCATTACATTGCACAAGGCCTCTCTTCATTGATATTATTGACTGGGCTTTTATTTGTTTCCCTCGTCTGCAGTTGACCAAAATTAAATATTTGGGTTTCAGCCAGTTGATCCCATCGGTTCTGTGCTTTTGCAAGGCTTCTGTGTTTGGATTGTTGTCCACATATCAGCTTCATTGTGTTGGACGTTGCTCTTTGCCTCGGTCACAGTGAAGTGATTCGTCAGCACATTGGCTCTCTTGTGGCTCAGGATGTTAGTTCTAAAGGTGTCTGTGCAGTGACAAAAGACTGTGATCTATTTGTGGCGGGTTGCACAGTTTGCATACGGTAATTGTCAATGCACCAATTGACAAAAAGTGAGCAAAAATCATGAAAATTCAGTCACTTCTTTTTGTTCGTGCTTCACTCATTGGGTTAATAACAAGGCACAGAAGAGGCTGTTTACTCCCCCAATTGATTAGTTAGTGAAAGGATTGCAAACACACATTCCTATCAGCGCTACATAAATCAAAACTCCATCCATACAATACTTTCAGTCTACTTTGCTTATCACATGTGTTCTTTTTTCAGGGACCACTTTAATGCAAAGTGCATCCTTATAAGGATGTGACTGGCAGTCCTTGCATCTAAATGTCATTCAGAGTGCATGAAAATACCCACGCTTTCCTCAGTCACCTGCATCTTTTATTCTTGCTATCTGGGTATCATCTCGATGTACTGGACGCAGTCATATTGAAACATCAAAAAGGAGGACTGCGGTCATATTTCATTGGATTGTAACCTTGACCTCGTCACTGGTGACCAAAATGAAACTATCTGCCCGAGGTCAACCGGGGACAATCGTCCAAATTAAACGGTTAATGATTAGCCGCTTGAGTTGGCCCCTCGATCTGAGCAGCCAAGGTCTGCCTATTTTCTGTTTCCGTCGCGACGATGAGGTGTTGACTGCGCTGTCACTTGTATTTATTGCGCCAGCGCAGAGGGAAAATGTGGCATAAAATTGAACCGGGTCGTAGCTGTCAGCGCGTTTTCATTAGAGGCTTAAGGAATCAAAGCAGACGGTATGAGATGGCGAGGGAGCTGCAACGGGCAATTATTGCAGGCTACACCCCGCAGCCTGTCACTCTGCTGGCAATGACTCATTGCTACACTACTTTCCGCTAACGGACGTTCAGAAATGTATGCGTTTTGGTTATGATTTTATGTGGTGGGTTTCAAATGACATTTTCCAGGACGAGTCATTGATAGACAATCTCAATTTATGTATATTTTCCCACAGGACTGCATAATATCGGGGACGCTGGTTTGCGGGACAAGGACGTCTAATTTGCATAGTTGGCCCTGGGTGCATAATGTCGCAAAATAATGTGAATTCTTCACCCTTTCTACCAGGAGGGGTCCTATTATAATGTGTTAATTGCTACTATAGGTTGTATTCAGTTATGACTTTTGAACGGGCAGGACTACTAAACCAACATGGCTGCTGTGAACTATCTGAATACGCAAGGGGGCCTAGTTCTTACCGCTTAAAGCAGACAAGCAAAAAATGCAAACTATGCAATAGAATCCATCCCTATACTTCATCGAAAAAAGATTTGTCGAGTGATTTCAAGGATTATCCGTCGTGGTCGCAGACATATCAAACTATCTGGAGCTTCAGATGTTATTCTACACCCCAAAACAGATGAAAACTTTGTAAAGCATGGAGGGCTATACTTTCTATGTGTGTGGCTGGGTCAAGGAAATTGATATCAAGACTCTCCAGGTCAAATCATGCATCGTTTTTGGTTACATTTTATGATTTATCTTAACATTTACAGCCGTGTTGTCAACTTGTTGTTGCACACGCCGTTTACGAGTGCACGTTTTTTTGGCATCTTTAATCAAATACACAATGTTGAGATCTATGGTTATATGTGCTGAAAGCTTCATTCATGATTGCTGCCTTTGGTAAAACCTTAATTCTTTTTGGTATTGCTCACTCAGCGAGTTGGTGCTTTACAAAACACTCATAGCTGTATATATATAATGTATGTATGTATGTATGTATGTATGTATGTATGTATGTATGTATATATACATATAATATATTGCCAAAAATATTCTGCCACCCATCCAAATGATCAGAATCAGGTGTCCTAATCACTTAGCACGGCCACAGATGTATAAAATTAAGCACTTAGGCATGGAGACTGTTTCTATAAACATCTGTGAAAAAATGGGCTGCTCTCAGGAGCTCAGTGATTTCCAGTGTGGAACTGTCATAGGATGCCACCTGTGCAACAAATCCAATCGTGAAATTTCCTCGCTCCTAAATATTCCAAAGTCATATTTGGGCTTGATTATCAAAAAATGGAAGAGTTTGGGAACAACAGCAACTCAGCCATAAAGTGGTGGGTGATGTAAACTGACAGAGAGGATTCAGCGGATGCTAAAGCGCATAGTGCAAAGACTTTCTCCACAGTCACCTGCTACAGAGCTCCAAACTTCATGTGACCTTCCAATTATCCCAAGTACAGTACGCAGAGAGCTTCATGGAATGGGTTTCCGTGGTGGAGCACCTGCATCTAAGCCATACATCACCAAGTCCAATGCAACGCATCGGATGCAATGGTGTAAAGCACGTTGCCACTGGTGTGGGGTTGTTTTTTAGGAGTTTGGCTTGGCCCCTTAGTTCCAGTGAAAGGAACTTTGAATGCTCCAGGATACCAAAACATTTTGGACAATTACATTCTCCCAACCTTGTGGGAACAGTTTGGAGCAGGCCCCTTTCTTTTCCAACATGATTGTGCACCAGTGCACAAAGCAGGGTCCACAAACACATGAATGACATAGTCTGATGTGGATGAACTTGACTGGCCTGAACAGAGTCTTGACCTGAACCCAATAAAACACCTTTGGGATTAATTAGAACGAAGACTGAGAGCCAAGCCTTGTCGACCAACATCAGTGTGTGACCTGACCTGACCATACATGTATGTATGTATGTATGTATGTGTGTGTGTGTATGTATATATATATATATGTATGTGTATATATATGTGTATATATATACAGTATATATGTATATATGTATGTGTATGTATATGTATATATGTATGTGTATATATATGTGTATATGTATATATGTATGTGTGTATATATATGTGTATATGTATATATGTATGTGTGTATATATATATATATATATATGTGTATATGTATATGTGTATATATATGTATATATGTATGTGTATATATTTATATATATGTATATGTATATATATATGTATGTGTATATGTATATGTATATATGTATATATATATATATATATATATATATATATATGTATATATGCATGTCTGTGTATATATATATGTATATATATATGTATGTGTGTATGTATGTGTATATATATATGTATGTGTATGTATATATATATGTATGTGTGTATATATATGTATATGTATGTATGTATGTATGTATGTATGTATATATATATATATATATATATATATATATATACATACATATATATATGTGTGTATGTGTATGTATATATGTGTATATATATATGTGTGTGTATATAAATGTGTGTACCGCTGTGGCAGCACAGTGGTACAGAGTTTAGTGCATGTGCCTCACCATACGAAGGTCCTGAGTAGTCCTGAGTTCAATCCCGTTCTAAGTTCAAGCTTTCTGTGTGAAGTTTGCATGTTCTTCCCGTTACTGCGTGGGTTCCCTCTGGGTTCCCTCTGGGTACTCCGGCTTCCTCCCACCTCCAGCAGCAGTGGCAGCGGCGGCGGCGATGACCAAGAAGAACGCGGCGTTGGAATATAATTATAACACTTTATGCACATATTTATATACATATTTATATAATATTTACATATTTATATAATATGTAACTACAAGCTCCATTCACAGAGTCCCATTGTTTTTATGAGCGGTCGAGCGAGTCAAAAGCCGAAAAAAACAAAAAACAAACCAAAAAAAAATAAATTAAAAAAAAAATATATATATATATATATATATATATATATTTTTTTTTTTTTCAAATTTGTGGCGGCCGTAATTCTTTCGTGGCAGGCCGCAACAAATAAATAAGTGTGTGGGAAACCCTGTATTAATATATACATATATGGCGCCGTCTGCTGGATTGAATAATGTCACTACATATGATCTGCAAGTAAAATGGATAGTTGGCTTTTTTAACGAATTAGTAAAGTAGTATAGAATCTGTGACTAAAAGAGACAAATAGTAAACACTTTCTTCATTCCAATTATCTGTAAATCAGTGATAATGAGAACATGGCATGCCACTCCTCCCACATTTCTATCAAGAAGAAGCGCCTATTGATAAACAGTTTGGAACTTTGTCGTCAAATTTCACAGCAGCTGTATTGGTAAAAAAAAATGTTTTAACTGACACGCATTGAGATGTGAAGGGAGACCATGTCACTCCTTGTGTTTCATTCTGCATCGATGATTCTGGTTGTGCCTGCCTGCCACAAATAGACTTTTTGTCTATATGGCGGTCTGTTGGTTTATACAAAACTGTGTTTCTGGACAACATGAAAAAGTTGTGTGCTAAACATGGGTCGCTATTCCCACTACAGCATCACTCTAATGTTCAACTCCTTGTCTTGTAGCCCATCAGGTTTTGCACAGTCATTCGCCCCTCAAAATTCCGCTCCACCTCCTCTTCGCTTCACTCCATCCATCCTCCCACACAAACACACGCGAGCTGTCTGCATGGATAAAGCTGAAAATCTGGTGCATCATCAATTGCGTGTAGGCCTTTTCAAGTGTGTATGTGGAGGCGTCCGAATGGTTATGGCGGGGGTCTCTGCAGTACAGTAGAATGCAATGTGGTCAGACACTAAGTAATCCATTCTCTTGGAGTTTGACTTCAGAATCTCACCCCTAGTGCAGCCTCCCAGAGCCGGTGATTTTCCCGTGCAGATAATACTTTTGATGTCCGCTTGAGCTTGTGACTTTTAGCCCTCACATTGCTGCATCATTTTGTTGTCAGGCAAGATGGCTCATAGTTAAGACTTGAGAATACTTGTCCTGATGTTTAACTGTATTGCTTGTAGTTTATTTCAAACATGCGTGCTAGGTTACATTTTAGTGCATTACACGTTCACAGTTCCACAATTCAACCTGTCTGAAAAGGAGCAGAACTGAACCGCTGCTCTATTTCTTAACAATTATATCCATCCATCCATCATCTTCCGCTTATCCGAGGTCGGGTCGCGGGGGCAGCAGCCTAAGCAGGGAAGCCCAGACTTCCCTCTCTCCAGCCACTTCGTCTAGCTCTTCCCAGGGGATCCCGAGGCGTTCCCAGGCCAGCCGGGAGACATAGTCTTCCCAACGTGTCCTGGGTCTTCCCCGTGGCCTCCTACCAGCTGGACGTGCCCTAAACAGCTCCCTAGGGAGGCGTTCGGGTGGCATCCTGACCAGATGCCCGAACCACCTCATCTGGCTCCTCTCGATGTGAAGGAGCAGCGGCTTTACGTTGAGCTCCTCCCGGATGGCAGAGCTTCTCACCCTATCTCTAAGGGAGAGCCTCGCCACCCGGCGGAGGAAACTCATTTCGGCCGCTATTTCTTAACAATTATATAAATGATATAAATGGGTTGTACTTGTATAGGGCTTTTCTACCTTAAAGTGTAGTGTGAAGTGAAATATATTTATATAGCGCTTTTCTCAAGTGACTCAAAGCGCTTTACATAGTGAAACCCAATATCTAAGTTACATTTAAACCAGTGTGGGTGGCACTGGGAGCAGGAGGGTAAAGTGTCTTGCCCAAGGACACAACGGCAGTGACTAGGATGGCACAAGCGGAAATCGAACCTGCAACCCTCAAGTTGCTGGCACGGCCACTCTACCAACTGAGCTATGCCGTACTCAAAGCGCTTTGACACTACTTTCACATTTACCCATTCTCACACACGTTCACACACTGATGGAGGGAGCTGCCATGCAAGGCGCTAACCAGCACCCATCAGGAGCAAGGGTGAAGTGTCTTGCTCACGACATAATGGACGTGACGAGGTTGGTACTAGGTGGGGATTGAACCAGGGACCCTCGGGTTGCGCACGGCCACTTTCCGACTGCGCCACGCCGTCTTACTTAATAACTGATATATACTGATTTGTTCACGTCCTATATTGAATTTGTACCAATAACCAATTTTTGTACTGATAAAAGACAATGCTAAATATATGTAATAGTGGAGTTAACAGTTTGCAGACTTATTACATCGTTAAAATAAAAATGCAAACTAAGCAGTCTAGAAAAAATGCGTACAGAATATATTAGGGATGTACGATATTATTTGTCAAGCCGATAAGGGTAACTTTCTGCTTCTCAAGGCCGATACGAATAATTCATATCTATCTATCTATAAATAAATGATAAATGGGTTGTACTTGTATAGCGCTTTTCTACCTTCAAGGTACTCAAAGCGCTTTGACACTACTTCCACATTTACCCATTCACACACACATTCACACACTGATGGAGGGAGCTGCCATGCAAGGCGCCAACCAGCACCCATCAGGAGCAAGGGTCAAGTGTCTTGCTCAGGACACAACGGACGTGACGAAGTTGGTACTAGGTGGGATTTGAACCAGGGACCCTCGGGTTGCGCACGGCCGCTCTCCCACTGCGCCACGCCGTCCTATCTATCTATCTATCTATCTATCTATCTATCTATCTATCTATCTATCTATCTATCTATCTATCTATCTATCTATCTATCTATCTATCTATCTAATGTGTATCTATCTATACAATGTGTGTGTGTGTGTGTGTGTGTGTGTGTGTGTGTGTGTGTGTGTGTGTGTGTGTGTGTGTGTGTGTGTGTGTGTGTGTGTGTGTGTGTGTGGATTTAATTGTAGTGTGTGCACACTTGTCTTTGAGGCTGACTTTGGGGCAGCTTCTTTTGCAACAGGCCCCCTAGTTGGCTTTTGTAGCCATGCAGGTGTTTCAGGTGGCAAATGAACTTTGATGTGTATGTGGTGTTTTTTCCATCCTTGGGGGAATGTTTGCACAACATTTGGTGCAAATAGAACGTGAAAAGTCTTCCTCCGAAACAGTGAAGAAGTCCGACACGATCGCGTCATGTTTGTTTACCTTGTAAGCTCTAGGGAAGTTTACGGCACAGCACAGATTGGAGAAAAGGCGTGCTTGATTTGCTCACCGTAACCCACCTACAGCACAATGTTTTTTTTTATTTTTATCAGATATTTTTTGTTCCTCAATGTTATCGGATTTATTGATATGTCTTCATAATTTCCCATATCGGCTCAATAATTATCTGTGTACCCCTAGAATGCAGTATATAGTACTTCAAATAATTACAAGGAATGAAGACTAAATAGTAAGTCAAAGAGTACATTCGACCTAAGCTCTGTAAATGATGTATAGATAGATAGTACATTATTGATTCCTTCAGGAGAGTATAGTTGGTATGAGCATGATAATGAACAGATGATTATGTAATAGATGATAGAAAATGCCTTATTGATTATTACGCTTCATGATAATGACACCAGACACTAGTTAAAAATTATTGGTATACTTTTTAAACACCACTGTTTCCTCAAACTGGATCGTATTAGTAAATGTTTTGACTTCTTTGCTCAATGCCTTCTTTATTTTAGTTCCACATAGTGATATGTATTTTTAGCTGTATTTACAAATAATCATGTAAAGATGTAGCATGACCCATTCATTTTGAAACCTGTCTCACGTTGTGCTTTTCTTCCATCCCCTTTCTCCCCCTTCTTCCACAGGTCTAAGTGGGCAGCCAGCAGACATCGAGAAGCGGAAAACTGTGTTTGGGCAAAATTTAATACCGCCCAAAAAGCCTAAAACGTTCTTGCAATTAGTGTGGGAGGCGCTGCAGGATGTCACGCTGATTATCCTAGAAGTGGCAGCCGTAGTTTCACTTGGCCTTTCTTTTTATAGACCTCAAGATGCCGAAAGAGAAGGTGAGAATGAGATTTTTAGAAACATTCAGGGCTTTCGATCGCA